>NW_006800393.1:0-43288 GCF_000485575.1 Poecilia formosa | reverse complement strand
GCTTCGTTAATGTTGTAGTGTTTTGCACCTCAGGGCCACCGTAGAAAACACTGTTTTCGCAAGACAGTCTCATGAAGAGGATAGTCGGGCTTGTCCTTAATGTTCTTGACTTTATATGTTATTCAAATTCAGTATAAAAAGGAAGAAAAAAAATACAACATTAGACTTAAGGTATGGAGAAATGTGTTTGCACAACACTATTCACCACTTCTTTAAATGAACCAGTCTCTGCTGTGGTGATTTGCTCTTATTTTTGATACCTAACCCTCTGCTTAAGGCTTATTATTGATCTTTGAATTATTTATATTAGTATCTAGTCAAGCTCTTGTGTTGTTATCGCCTTGTGTGTCCACTTTCCATCCCACCAAAATGAGCAGGCAAAGTGAGAAACATGAATCTAAATGAGTAGGAACAACCCACATGCTAAGACCATGCGATTCCAATAGATTGCACCAAAAATGTTCTTTAAGATCCTGAAGGAAACAGGCATAAGGGCAATTTTGAAATCAAGTGATTATATAAAAAAAAAACAAAAAAAAAAAGAAACAAAAACAAAACACTGGAGTAGGTCAGTGACATAGACTGAGCAAGGCAGCGGCAGAAGAAGAGAGAGGTACAGGAGAGCGTTGGCACTGCGGTGGAAGCCGAGAGCGGCCCTACTGTGGTCACGTTTAGATGGGCAGGACGAGGTGGAGGCAGACGCATCATCATCATCATCATCATCAGCAGCAGCAGCAGCAGCAGCAGCATCATTATTATCATCATCATCATCATCATCATCATCATGGTTCGATCACAGCGTTTCCTACCCCATGGCTGTGCTCTATATCTTAACAGTGTTGTTGGCGTACAGGCCGTAGCTCTGCAGCTCTGTGTAGGGGGCGCTAGCACCACTTTCTAAGGCTGAGCAGTGAAAGGCCTGAGCGGCTGTGGCTGCAGCTGCTCGCGCGGTCGACACCTTCATTCGGCGCGACTCGGTCCGGGACTTGTAGCAGAACTCCACCAGCGCCACCAGCATGGCCAGGCCCAGGCCTCCGATCAGGATGTAGAAGACTCCTGCCACATTGCTGAGGCTCAGAGCGCTCGTCTTGTCCTGGGGGAAGGAGGAGCAGGGAGAGGGGCCGGAGCCCAGGAATGAGGAGTGAAAGAAAAGTGGAATATGACTCGACTTTACACTTATCTAACTGTGCACAGCGCAAACACGGGGGAGCAAGCGTCGACATAATGCATGCTTACAGTGCCCTGCAAATGTACCCGTCCCTTGGATTTTTGGGGGACCAACACAAAGTAGTGCACAATACGTAAGAAGATCAAAAATGTGGCTGGTTTATTCGTTTTATTACAAGCAAGATTTGAAAGTGTGATCATTCTTATAAGCTCAAACTGAATTGATGCTTTGTAGAATCACCTTCACCGCAATTACTTAGTTTTCTCCAACATCGACACCTTCAGTGCTGCTTCTACGATGATAAACATTTCATATCAGACAATATCGATATTTATCGTTTATTGACTGCTTTGTATTTTTGTTTTAAATATCTGAAACTGTCAAACTGTGGCATAACATTTCCCGTTTTATAATGTGACATATTGTCAAAAAACCAAAACAAAAAACAAACAAAACATTTGGGGATATGAATACTTTTGCAAGGCACTGTAGCCAAAAGACATAATCAGACTCTTACGCACGCACACACACACACACACACACAAAGGACTGAATAGGGAGGCACAGAGAAACAAATATAGCAGGATCAGACTCTTGTAGACAAGCAATATCAATACAAACATGGCAGAGGCCTGTCTCACAATGTAGGTGCATATCCTGTTTTCGTAGCCGTTTTCTGATCTTATAGAAAAAGCTAAAATTGAACTTGGTGACTAACAGGGCAGATGGAGTCTCTCTCCAGGCTTGCAGCTGAAAATACATCATTAGGCACCCTCTCAAAACAGTAGGCGGCAGAGAACCTTCGGGAAGCAAGAGAATGCTCCCCTCGCTGTTTGGCGCTTTGCAACCATCTGCACCCGTAAAAAAAAAGAAAGTTTGGCTGGAAATTATCTGCGGTCCAGCTAGTTTCCCCCTCGCAGAAACAGCAAAACCGCCAGGTACATGCGAAAGCCGTGAGTAAAATCTACCGCTGCCTGCTAAATGCGACGAAGGGCTTTCAGCGGCTGCTGATGTCTATACTCCGTTCCCGTTGTCGCGGGAACGGAGAGTACAAGGGGAACAGATAACGCTCGAGTAATAAATATGACGTATCCTGTCTGAGTGGTACAGTTGAGCAGATATTAATTAAAAAATAAAAGGAAGGAATCATAAATCACCCAGGAAGGATTTATCCAACTTTAATTCTGGTCCTTTTCTTTGTATAGCTTGTTTAGTTGCGAGTCTCCCGTATCGACATGAGCAGAAGCAAAGCGTCTGGACCAGTTGGATGGATTGTTTAGTTTTATATAAACTTGCAAAGTTTATTTCGTAACGAAAGGAGCCGACGAAGATTTAGTTCCCATAGAGGCATCGGCTCTTTGCCAGGTTAATATGACGCAGAATCCAAATTACTTTATGGCGTCTAATTTTCCAGCTAAGCTGCCATCCACCTTTGACTTCATGAGATCTAAATCTGTCTCGAGAAGCCGCGTGTTTTGTACTGCTAAACATCTGCAGTTTCATGCTTAATTTTAAATGTAGATGCTTTCATTTTGCATTACTTTAGACTGTGCCATTGAAGGTACCTCAATGTTTGTTGTTTAGCATCTTGGGGGTCACAGATTGAAGCTATTTATTTTACAGCTTTTTGCAGACATTTTCACCAAGGGAGCCAATAACAGTGGCCAGAGACAATGTGAGACAGGCCTCAGGTACCAGATAAAGACAATAAGACCAGCTGCGTGTTTTTATTGCTAAAAATTTTGGTTTTTATATCACCTATATGTATGATAAATACTTGGTCGCATCACCAGATTACCACAAATTAAAAATTGTTTAGGAAACCTAATGTACAGATAATTTGTACTACTAAGTATTCAAATCCATGCTTTAGTGTTATTTTAAACCACCTCCAACATTGTTTTGTTTTTTCTTACCAATCATGTTAACACTTATAAATACACACAGTATTTGAGGCTAGAGTCATGGGTTCCATGAATCTCTGTCCTTTAATTGTGAAATTAATTGCAATGATTAATTGCAGTACAATTTAATCAACAAAAACTCAGTTTCATATCCACACAGCTTGTATACTTTTCCCTTTCTTAATATTTGGTCACAATTTGTGTGACTGAAAGTCTCCCCTTCGAGGTAAATTTACTTTTTTATCAGGCGGCCGGAAACTAAGAGCTTCCTCGAACCGCGCCTCTTTAGAATACAAATTCAGAGAAACGTTTAAGAAGCGGCGCGCGTGTAAAAGCTTTTCCATTAACAGGAAGAACAATTAACAGCAACTGAAGAATGAAAGCAACTAATGAAAAGCTTTTACTTGTCTGTGGGTAAATAACTGCTTTTCCCGTAACTGGATGGAAACTAGACGTATAAATGTTGCATATGCAGAAGCCTGGGCTATGTGGTGTGGGATTATAAAAGACAGGAGAGACGTAAACAATGTAGGAAAATGTCTTTCTTGTTTTATTGGAGAATTTTGCTTACAAAGTTACTCTAGTTAATGAAATTAGCTTGCCAGCAATTTTATACTACCCTATGCTATTAAGTCACATTTTAAGGAGGGAAGTAAGTAAGTAAAGTCAGTAAGATTTATTTATAAAGCACTTTGTGAAAAAGATTTGTTAAATGAGAGCGGGTTTTTTTTTACTCCTTTATATATATTTGTATATATTTAGTCTTGCTTCCAGTTAAGTTCTTCTATTCTATTCTATTCTATTCTATTCTATTCTATGAATTTCTAAAATAAATAAGAAAAGCAAAGATAAAAAAAAATGTTTTCAATGACATATGCACAAAGAGACATGTACGGTGTGTGATTTTAAGGGGGGGATTTCTTTAGACATTAGTAAGTGATCAAATCATAAACATGTCTACCGTTCAGTTTGTAAGTCGCTCAGCACATCGGCGCTTTTTAAAAATGGCGGCTTTGTTTGAACCAGGTCGTTAAGGTTCAGGTTCAGGAATGCGACAGGCACGACTGACGAGAAAACGACAAATCTGACGGAGTGGAGAAACTGAAGGTTCATCGGTCCATTAAGGAATTTTTTCACGACGCCACGGCTTTTTATTTTTTATCAAATCGTTTGAGGCTTTTTGTCACAACTTACCTAAAAGAAAAGAAAGGTTTGTGCAAACTTAATAGACACTTGGTTTCTCCATTTAGTCTTTATAACAGACCACCTACTGGACATGTGTCTATACTGTAATAGGAGCTTGTTTTATGTAAATAGCTGCAATACTTTCCATAATGCTATCTCCCGTGCAGAGAGCCCATTTGTGCAGCTGCATTTAGGGCGTTATTGGATTTACCTCGCATTGTAATATCTTCCCGAGAGACTTCGCCCTCCTTCGCCACGAGGTTTAGCACCCCTGCACTAAGCTGTCAATCAGCGTAAGGCGGCTAATTTCAGCAGGATCAAAGATCCACATGGAGGAACATATGGAAGGAAATCTGAATTAAAAAGCCACAGCTTCACTGTCAGGGAGAACTGCTTCTCAAGTCAGTCGATAACACAGACTGCTGGCGCATGCAAGTCGACTGGAGCTCTGCGTTGCAGTGTGCACACTCTACGCTGGGAGAATTAGGGTGGGATTTATTTTAAAGGCCAGAGTACAGAGATTACAACTCAATGAACTCAGCAAGTGGATGAGGGCCTGATGTTTTTTTTTTTTTGTTTTTTTATCTCATGTGCCTCTTTGTTTCCTTTTCATAAGGGATGTTCAGATTATTCTAATGCTACTTTTGCTTTGCATGCTTAGGGCTGTAGGAGGTTGGGTGTGTTGTTTTCTACGGGTGGACTTTAGGTGTATTCTAAATGTTGTTTATATCAATTTCACAATCCTAAATAATCCGCCTACGTGACTACGTTTTTTCTTAGACGTTTTAAGTCAAAGTAGCACTGCTAAATTTTAAACAAATTTTGCTATCAAAGCAACATTTAGCATATGAAATTTCCAGCTAAGATACAACAACAAAAACGCAGCATAACACGGATTTTGCTGAGTCGACAGTGGTAATTTTGAAATTCACAGGAGGTTGTGCGTCCAGGGGCACTTCCTGACAAATTAGCTGATTTGTGCTACAATGAAAACGACTCCTGGCATTAGACTAAACCAAACAATTAACTTTTTTTCCCCCCTCCGACTTTAATTGTAGAAAAATAAAAGGATGGGCATGAACAGCTTGGATTTAGTTAGTAGCTGTTAGTTTTTTCACATTAGTTAAAAATATGAGCTGTGACAAAATCTGGCCTCACACTTTAACTCAGAAATTAGAAAAACAGTCTCAGTCTCATCACTCTCCTTCTGTGACACACCTTCCCCTCCAGACGCTAAAATCTGCATGCAGAGGTCAATGACGTCTCTAGGTGTATGCAGCAGGAGAAACAGGAAGTTGTGTATAAGTGGTTAAAACTTCCTTGGCCTTTTTATAAACAAAAAAATAAAAAATAAAAAATTGAGAACCACCAAAAAAATTGCTGGTGACTGGAATCAAATTATTTTTAGCCTGACCCGCCCTTCAGCGTTGAACTCAGTATTTGTTGCAGCACTGATTTGACTAAAGATGCATGGCACTGCAGTGAAACAGTTTTTATACGTGCCAATAAGCATGGAAGACGCTGTATGCATCACACATAGTTTACAGTACTTAGTGTTTTTTCTGCAGAATCAAAGTTTGTGCTACGGCTGAAATGTTTCGAGCCACCAAAGTGGTGACCTTTTGAAAGTGTGTTGAAAAATAAAATGCAAGTCACGTGTGTCTGTCTTTGATGTGCGAGTCCTGAAAGCGTACAAAAGTGAGGGAAAAGTGCAGCGATTTCTCTTGGCCAGAGGAAATGATTTTTGATTTGTACAGTTTTAAAATGGCTCCTGCTGATTGAAGCTTACGCTAAACTGAATCAACCAAACTACGATTTTGAAGACTAATGCACTGACTTTGCATAATTCGGTATGTTTTGCCGCGCATAAATCCTAAAGTGAAAACATAGATAGTGAATGGAGAAGCAATGTATTTCTAAGTTAGGTGTTCCAACTTTTCTTAGAAAAGAAAAAAAGCGAAGTAATCTTTGTACTGCTGCCTGATGTGTGCTCCAGTGCGGTTCTGCCAAAGCCACATGGGGAGGATAACTGTGTGCGGTTGAGGTTGAAAGCTGATTTCTTTTTAATTTATTTATTTTTTTGAAGGGTACGGTCTGGTCTAGGAACAAAGTAGGGTTAGGGTTGGGAGGCACAGTGAGGCATCAGCTTTTTTTGCGTTAAGACTAACCTTTCTTGCGGTGTCGCTGCTGCCACACTCGCCTTTATCGTACCACCATTTGTTTTTCAGTTTGTCTAAGACGGCTTTGCTCATTGAGTTTCAACACCGCTAGGTTTACTGGGATTCTTCCAACAATAGGGAAATAACATAAATAACATATTACGTCATGTTATTTTATGTTAATTCAGAAACACAGAGCAACAAGTACATCCACACAGCAATCAACGCTTGGTCTCGCTCGCTTGACGACAAAGAAAAAAACAAAACATCACACACAAACACACAAATACATGGCATTAAACGTCATTATTAACATTTGAGTCAAAGTGATATGCATTAATACTCCATCTAGCTTGACTGGCTCACTCTGTAAGGCAGTAGATGTGTATTACTATATCACTTCGGGTAACCGGCACTCTGCTTACCCCCACTCGTGCAACACTGTCATCTTAAATAAATCTTTTGCAGCATCAAACAGATTGTGCTTCCCTTAGCTGCTTCAATTACTAATAATGTTTCACGGTTCACATATTCAGCTCTCTGGATTTCAAATTTATATCTCAAAAGTTTGGCTCTTTGCAATTACACTTTCCTAAATCTTAGCAAAAAAAAAAAAAAAAAAAAAAGGTGTTGCCAGAGAGGCGATGTGGCGTCGAGCTGCCGGTTACCACCATCTCCACCCCGTTACACACACAGGGTTCATGAAAACTGGCTCTGACCTTGGAGTCCCCTCCCCCGCTGCCGCACTCTCCTTTGTCGTACCACCACTTGTTTTTCAATTTGTCCAAGAGGCCCTGCTCGTTCAGTTTTAACACTGCCAGGTTTACTGGGTTTCTTGAAAATGATATGAAACGATAACCGTTAGGAGACAGATATAAAGAGGTCGGTCACGTGGTGCAAATTGTGACAACATTGACTTGAAAGCAAGGGATTCTCCTGAATGTAGCTAACTTGATGCGGACCAGGAGCCCTGGTTTTCAATGTGCATGTTTTGTTAGATACATGCAATGAAATGCAGCTGAGATGTACCAGGTTTTACCAAGCAGGGGCCTCAGAGAGAGAGAGAGAAAGAGAGAGATAGAGTGCTAAACTGAGATGCCTTGGGTGATTAAGTTAATTACTTTTAATATGGTAACTAATACAGTATATTGATGGGAGGTGTACTAATGTAGCATCTTCCCACAAGATGTTGTTGCAGCAATAACCTGCCTCAATATTGTTGAGCAAAGTCTGTCTTGGACTTTCTGCTATTCAGCTTCTGTAACCAGATCATTTTATTTGATGAAGTAACCTTGATCAGAGTTTGAGAACCTGGTTAAGAATAAAGAAAGAAAATCGATTGTTTTGTTGACAGAGTTAGTGAACAAAGTGTTGTCAACTTGGCCTCTTTGACAAAGAAACCGCCACAAAGACAGAACCGTCTCTCAGGTGCCTGCGGCAAATTTCAAATCAAGCTTGAAACATCCGTCACTCATGTGGGCTTTAAATAACAAGCTGGCATTGACAAAACCAAAGATCGGTAATGAGTGGGATCGATACGTTGCTCATCATATTTGTGTCTGTTTTTGTGCGTTCGGTCTTCAAGTGGCACCGGTGCCAAGAGACCTGATGTCTAGGGAGTTGTTCTGTCTTGCGGCAATTCAATATGCGTATTGATGTTAATGGCAAGAAATTATGTCCGTCAATAACAAAAGGGATTACATAAAATTACCTTTGATTTAAATTCACAGGCCAGCTGGTTGCCTAGGTCCTCTGTAATTGCCAAATCGCACACGCAAGCGAAAACGCTGGTTTACCGATTGCACAAGTCGGCTGAAACAGGACTGTGATTAAATCGCTTGGGAAGTCAGAGGTACAACGGCCACAGGTTGGCTTCAACCACCCTTTTGCCGTTTCTGTTCTTTCACAAGCCGTACAAAGATGGTCACACCGACCTTGAATCCCCCATTGAAGTGTTGAAGCTTTGATATTTCTTGCAGTAGTAGTCCTTAAGCTTCTGTTGACGAAGTCGGCCAGCAAAAATCAGTGTTGGATTAGCAAAGAACATTTGTCCAATATTACTTTTACATTTAATGTACAGTTCAGGATTTCTGAAAAATTTAGTAAGAAGGTCCTGGGTTCAAATCCCGGCCTGGGGATCTTTGCATGTAGCCAAAGGCTTTGTCTTAGTCTGCAGATACGTTTAAAGCATTAACAAGCATAAAAAGAATAACACTTCCATGTGCAGGTGAACTCACTGAAGGCATCTCCTTAAAGCTCACTCTTGTCCTCTCTGGATTAAGTGCACGAGTGCGTTTCCTGTAGCTGTTTGGCCGTGGACAAAGACTCTCTCCATTCCCGTTACACGGAAGAGGCGGAATCTATGACCAGAAGTCAAGACCGCCTTTTTCTCCGCGGCGAGGTTTGGTTTAATATTCAGCCTTTCTCAGCAGCAGAAACAGAGGAGTCTTTATCCCCTGGCCTTGAGTTCACAACACAGCTGTAGGGAACACGTTTCTCTCTTTTTTTTTTCCTCAGGGCTGGTAAAACCTCTTTCTGACTTCTTTCTCAGCCCAACAAACTCAGACCAAAAAAAAAGAAAGAAGTCAAAGACTGTGAACACGGATGGCTCAGCGGGTCATTGGTTAGTTTGGTCTGCTGCTCTGAGGTGAGCAGATGTCAGAAAGGCTACAGAACATCAGAGAGACGGGGGGTAAAACTCTGCTGGGGACGGGTGGATGTTGCACATGTAAGAAATGCATTAGAATGATTGATCAGGAAAAAAAAAAGAGTCATTTGAAGATATTCCTGTAAAATGAAAACTTTTCAATCAAACCTGCACTGCAGCGCAGTCGACATCACTCAAATGTGAATAAGTGAAATTGTTTTCCTGTTTCTGAACACAGATAAGGGTGGAATCATTTGACATGCAGCAGTCCAAACGACATTTGTTTTGCCGACGGCTCATTGCAGGTGTGACTGAATCCAACTCTGAGCGGCGCTTGGTCATTCACTTGCGTCTAATCGCGCAAGAGAGCTGGGAACTTAAATCAAGACGGGCGCATTTCAATGTCATTTATTAGCGATGCAAATTTATTAGCCGTTATCGAATCTCGGGCGCGAGACGTTTGTGAATGACGGCGACAGAAACCCGACAACAACAAACACGGCTCACTTAGGGTTGGCCACAGAGCGGGAGGTACGCCGGTACATCCTCGGCTATCGAGTGCCAGATGTGGGTACTGGAACAGCTTATTTTCACCACCCACCATTTATAGCTTAGACTAATGCAACACTTTACTTAATGTATAAAATGTGATTTGCATAAATAAAAAAAAAAATAAAATAAAGGAGGAACATCTGAGGAAGGCTCAAGAACCATTTCCTGTCTGCATTCTGACCTCTGGCTGTCAACCCAGGTCCCAAAGAAACCCCGGCAGTGATTGAATAAAATCTTCCAGTATGGCTCCCTTCATTAAAATGAATGAGGCCTATTAGAGACAGATTAAAAGCTTCAGATGCCACCCAGCATTTGCACTCTCTCTCTCTCTGTGGTTGCAGAAGCGATATAAATGGGAAGTCGGTTAGAATGTTAATGCGATGTGAAATGACAGCTGCCGCTTGTCGACGGCGGGAGCAAACCCAGAAAGAATCATCATTCGTTACATCATTTGTCACATCGAATGGGGAAGAAGTGGAACATTCAAGATGTGAGCTCCAGCTCAAGTGGGAAAGTAGCCATGTTGGGATGTAGATTCCTTTACTTTTAATGCTTTTTTTTTTTTTCTCACGAGTTCTGCTGCACAGAATTGTGACGCTTTAGTTGACTTTTAGCCTCTGTGAATCAATTCGTCAAAAAAAAAAAAAAAAGCCTTGGAGTTAACCAAACGGAGGGTCAAACAGGAATCCACATCTTCTTGTCCTACTTTGCACTTCTGTTTGTTTTCACAAGTTTGCTTAAACAGATTCGCTTTATTACGAGAACATGCAAACACAAAAGGTAGAGACTGTATGAGCTAACTCTACAAATACGTTCATTTGATAAACAAAACAAAAAAAAATGTGAAAACATAATTTCATGGTTGTGAACGATACAACACAAGAATGAAAGACTTAATTTGATCATAAATGGTGCACATGCCAACAGAAAAAACAAAACAAAAAAACAAAAAGCAGATGAACAGTACTTTTGGAAAGGTTTTCAAGCTTCTCTGACACAATAACAAAGTTTGATGGGCAATTAATTGTCACAAATGATTGAGATAAATGATAAAAATGTAATTTGAGGCCGTTGCTAACCGGTAGCATAAAAATGGGCACAGTGACACAAGTACATCCTCTCAAAGATCAATAAATTAATTTCTAAAGAGCATTTAAACACTGGAGCTCGAAGGCATTTTAAACATCCAAAATAAACAAATGGAAATGGATTGTGAAGTTTCTGTAAACAAACTTGCCCTTCAAAGTATATTAATTGTTGGGAATGCTGCCTGCGAAAACTTGCTCTGCACTGGTGTCAAATGTTTGAGCTTTTTTTTTCCGAAATGCTGGCTTTTCAAGGAGATGAAAGGGCAGCATTTGTTCAGCTATTAAATTGTCCTGCTGCGCATCATTTTGCACGGGCCTTTTTCTATTTTGTTTGTCGACAGAATACCGCGTTAGACGGAGACGCCGCATTAGGTTGTAAATTTTGTCTTCCAAGCAGGGGAAACTGCAGTGGCCGATTACGTTTCAGGTGCAGACAAATGTTTGCGGTCTTCCTGCGTTTAGCTGCTGCTGTTTGACAACAAAGAGACGGTTTCTGTAATAAATGCGACATCGCGGCTCTCGCGGGTCACGTGGTTCACCACAGTCGTTTGGTCTGAATCCAGAGCGCTCCCAGACTGCAGCTGTCATGTTCGGCTTTTGAAGCAGCGTTTCTCCGGCTCGCTCCTCCTCATTGGGCTTTCATGGCTCACGGTTCTGTGTCAGGCGACCATGAGCCTGGTAGAGGCGACTTCCCTCCTCCTCATGGGCTCGATACACAGAAGGCAGCGTCGCTCCCTCTGCATTCATTACCTATAGAACTTGTGTGGAGACCGGCAAACTTCATGCACAGGAAATGTCAAGCTCACGCACGAAGAGACGCGCACACGCGGGCCAGCCATGCGACGAAAGAAAGTTGAAAAAAATGTAAACTTTTGACAGGAGTCTGCTCTTCGCGTTTCATTTTGCATCCGAGGAGTGAACGTAGGAACAAAAATGGTACAAGATCTCATGATGTTAACACCCTGAGACGTCTCACTGAAATATCGTTTCAGACAATGCTCTATGCGATTGCTGCCAACATAATTCATATTCATGTAAAATGAAATGAAACTTTACTTGCATTGGAAAAAGGTTTCCTATTCAGAAGTGGATTGACATGAGGAATGTGGCATTTGAAGCCCCCCAGTAAGATTTGTCTGTGCACAGTGGCTCTTGATATGCCGACTCCAGCCTCATTCCGCTCCTGATGAAGTTTGTCCAAAATTTTTGAAGGAATTTACTTGGCAGTTCTCTCAAAGCTGCCTGTGCACCTTCTCCTGTCACTCTTTCTCCTGCCACTGAATGTGCTGGGACACATCACTCTGTGAACATCCAGCATCTTTAGCTACGACCTTTCGTGGCGTGCCCTCCTTGCGGAAGGTGTCAACGACCGCCTTCCGGACATCTGTCGAGTCAGCAGCCTTCTCCATGATCGTGTCGCCTACTGACCCAGACTGAGAGACCAAGAAGAGGCCCGGGAAACCTTTGCAAGTGTTTTGAGTTCATTAGCTGATTAGGATGCGACACCGTGAGTTTCCAAAAGTCTATTTTTTTCTGAGACATTAATTTTTTAGGGTTTCGTCATCTGTAAGCCCTGATCATGAAAGCTGGAAGAAGATACAGTGTGACATATTTCACTCTGTCATGATTCTATGGGCTTTACGAGTTCCACTTTTTGAAACGAGTTAAAAAATCTTAAACTTCTGCAGGATATTAGAATTTTTTGAGATGTGCCTGTAGACAATGTGTGGTGCGTGGATAAGGACTTTAGAGTTAGACAAATATGAGATTACAATACTAGTCCATGCTGCAATCTTCTACACTGATTGAAGATTGTTTCAAACAGATGTTTTGATTTGTGAAAGATTTAGGTAATTTATGGCAAAATGAGGATTCTTAACTTTTGCTATAAGGTAGATACATTTTCATCTCAGCTTGTTTTGCTGAGGCCAATAAAAATCTTTATTTCTTCTCATGAGGAGATATTTTCAACACCGCTATAAAATGACACTCTATTCTAATTCCTTAGAGTTAATATAAGTCCAGACCTTCTCCCAGTACCGTTTGAATGAATCAAAATGGATGAAACAAGTTTAGTTTCATGCACAAACAGATGTGAAATGTCTGCCACATGAAGGAATCGACAGATGAAATGGGACGTTCATGCACAAACACAGCAATAAAAGAACTTTAAGGCTTTTTTTTTCTGACCATATTGCAACGGCGGGGTTTTACCTTAGAGGGGAGCGCTTGGGCGTGGCAATCCCGTAACCTTTTGAGTCCAGGTTTCCTCCCACCTTCATCGTGTCGCATGGCTTCCTCTGCTCTATGTACTCGTTCATCGTGGACTCCAGCAGGTAGGCGTACTTGCCTTTGGATTTCCTGACCCGCATCACTCCCTCGTCCGTCGTTTTGACAAACACCGACGGGTCCGCCGACTTCATGTAGGACCACATCTTCTCAAACACAGCGATCTTTGACCTCTGAGGGGCAAAAGTTTAAACAAGAGAGAGGAGAGCAAAAATTAGAGACAGCGTCAGTTGAATGTTTTCAAGTTTCTCTTCTGGTTTTAAAAGAAGAGTAGCAGGAAGAAAGGCAGTTTCAGAAAGAAAAAACACAACATTTGCAGTTTGCCACAATGCGTGAAGGGGACAAACTAAACGTGGAACATGAGACGACAACTGAACATTTTGGCTCATATGCAAAAATGCTGTCAGAGAAATAACACAATAACACACCCAGATTGAACTATCCCTAATTAAACATGTTAGTTGCCACATGTTGCTATGAGGACGCTGTTCATCATTAGGGCCAGGGAAGGTGGTTAGAACTGCTTAGAAGATGAAGACAGTCGTACTTTTGCATAAGCAAGATCACAAACTACTGCAAACTACTGACGTTGGTCCGTCAGATTAAAAACTCCATAAAACAAACTGCAGCTTGTCGTTGTGAGAGACACCAATACTTCAGCAAACACCGTACGAAAGCTTGACGTTTCTCACCCTGAAGAACTCCTTCGTCGAACCGGCATCCAACGTCCCGTAGGCGATCTCCGTCTGCTTGGCCAGGTCCTCGGCGCTCTCTATAGGAGACACCATCCTCTCCACGGTCAGGAAGGCGGCCAGGTTGGCCGTGTAGGACGAGATGATGATCAGGGTGAAGAACCACCAGACGCCGCCGACAATGCGACCAGACAGAGAGCTGAAACCAGAGAATCCACGACGCCGTTGGTCAGGATCAGTCGCTGCAGGTGCAGCAGAATGCGCGAGTGCGCTTGAGTAACGAATAACATTAGTGCTAAGCGGGTAATCGTGAAGCGCGATCTTAAACCCTTGTGATGTTCACGCCATCCACATGACCTACATTGCTTCACACCGTCTCCGCACTCAAACGCTCTTCATCCCACCGGGCCTGTGGAGAGCTTAGCCCAATCTGCTGAGGAAAGATAACCAGCCCCACAAAGGCCCACTCAGCCTCCTGCCTGCCAAATTAATCTCACTTTAACAAAGTTGCCAATATGTTTAATGGAGCCACGCGCATTAATTGTTTGGGATTAATAAGCAAAGGAGAACACTTTACCGCTTCTCCAATTACACTTTTGAAGTAAATAAATAAAATAAAGACGAGGTAAATCCCCGTCTTTCTGTCTGTTTACTCTGAGGGAAATTAAAAAAAAATAAAAAAATGCCAGCTACAGTGACGGCGGCAGAGAGCAGCGGCGCTTATGCAACGAAAGTGACACGAATCTGAAACAAAAAGGGCCTCTTACTGTCCACCTTTGTGCCTTAAAAACAAATGGAGTGTGAACATGAAGGCGAGATTGAGCACGGCGAGACAAAAAGGGAGAAGCTAAAACATAATCATTTAAGATGCTTTTGAGATGACGGCAAGATGATGAAAGAGCGGCGGCAGAGAACGAGCGCAGAGGCATCGCTGAGTGGATCCAGAGCCTTTGAAAGTCATGAAGCAGGGCTGTGTGTGTGTGTGTGTGTGTGTGTGTGTGAGACTATGTACAATCCACCTGATTTTTTTTTTTTTTTTTTCTCTAGGTGGAAGAAAAATATCACCAACATATGCTGTACCCTTTCTCTAAATGTCAGTGAACTTGAGGGAAACCAACTGACACTGTAACCTTTTGCCTGTCCTCCCCTTAGGCTGAACTATGTACAATCCACCTGATTTTTTTTTTTTTTTTGTCTCTAGGTATATTTTACTATGCGTCAACCAAAAATGGCGGTTTATTTTCGGGCGTCAAAAAAACTAACAAAATAAAAGAATGCACTCTGTCGCTGGTATGTACAACATCCTGATCTTGTGAAAATCTTTAAAAATAAGCAACACGGCTAATATGTAAATATTCAGCTGTTGCCTAAGGGGGTAAACGAATCAAGTGTTCTTACCCAGCATTTCAAGCACCCAAATTAAAATACCTTAAGGGATAAATTAAAATAAATCAGCTTGTGCACCGAGATTACTAAAAAATAAATTCCCAGGTTTAAGAAAAATGAAAACTATTAAAGTGGTGCTTTCATGTGCAGAACATTGAGCTAAGCGGCAAAAAGAAAAACAAACAAACAAAAAAATAGATTTAAAATCAAAGAACAATTTTGAGAAATAATTCTACTTTTGAGAAAGAAAATAAGATCCTTCTTGCAGTTAAACACGGTGAAGGTTTAGGCATGCTGTGCAGATGAAAACACTAAATTGATTGGGAGGATGATGAAATTCAAAAAGAGGTTGTCCTGAGTAATTAAGCAAAGGTGTAGCAACTATATGACAGAAGAAGCACAGGGGTTTGAGATACACAGCTATATCTATAAGTGAAATAATCTGCCGATGGAACAAGTACTTTTCCGTCAATATTCAGTAAATATTGACTTAAAACAAGCTCCCATATCTTACTGAAAAGGTACCTATGAGTTACTTTTGTCTCATTTCTAATGTACTTGGATATTTGCACCAAAAATACTTGGTGAATTTGTATTTTTGCAGTAATGGGAGATGTGGAAGTGACAAAGGTACCAGAGGAGCTAATCAAAGGTGAGTAAATGCAGCTGGGGAGGAGAGAATGCAGAAGGAAATGGAGAAATGAGAAACAGCTGGTAAGGGAAGCAGAATATAAGGTAAAGAGAGGAGAGAAAAAAAAAATAAAACTAGCAATAGAAACAAAATTGAGACAAATGTAATTATAAGAATTAAAAGTGTGAATCCCAGTCTTTCCATCAGTTTTGGGAAGATGGATGCCATCAATTAGAGTTTCATTCTAGATGTTTAATTGTCACATAAGGCTAATTTTATTTAAACGGTACGTGGTGACCATTAACCAGTCATTACGAAGCACATAATATTAGGCATGAATAAATATGTTAAAGGGACGAGGCAAACTTCTAATCAAGCCAACATATTGAGTCCTGAAACAACAACAAATAAAGGAAGCCGCCAGATGACCGGAAGAAACATTAAGTAGTTGACACTGCAGCAGAATCTTCTGCAAACATTTGTGCATTTCTTTGTCCATGAGGTAATATATTAAACTTTAACTTGATAGACAGACATTTTCAAATTTTTTTATTTTGAAATAATCGGCTTTAAAATGCTCTTAAAGCCGATTATACCGTGTAAGAACAACTTCCTAAAAAAAATACACATTTTATTTAAGCTCCCTAATGAAGGAGAGCATTTTTACTGTCTATTGTTATACTTAAAAAAAAGAAACGGTCTAATTATATCTTGTATTTTTTTAATCAGAAGACACTAAAGAGAAGCGGCACGCCTTCTCTTGAAGTTATTATAATTTAAAGCATGAAGTGGTATCACAGTAATTGTTCTGCACATTGAAAATGAGCTATTACAAAACCTATTAGCTCTACATTAGCGTGTTAACTGTTTGCTACTCTCTTGGTAGCCGTCTGGTTGATTTGACTAAGGAGGAAATGTGCGCTAGCCAATCAAACATGCGACTGGGGGGGGAAACAAAAAACGACATCCTTTTTTGTGCGTGCCGAAACAGCGTTGCATGTCAGAAGGGGGCAAGGAGAGGCACGGAGAGAAACGGCAGAGATGGAAAAATAAACTGGATTGCAGCAGAAAAAGCAAACAAATTCCTGTGCTTTGACTGCTGCTCCACTCCAGAGATGGCAGTAAACAGCTGTCTAATCCTTCCCCTTCAGTCGTCCTGTTTTCCTTTTCTCGCTTTCTTCTTCTCTCTCTCTTGCTTTCCCCCCCCCCCCCCCTCCAACTTTCATCCTCCGTCCAACGTGAATCTCCGCCGCCTCCCCCACCCGTCTTCACGTCTCCCCCTGCGCTCGGGGGCTGACAGGAGTTTGTTTTGGTCCAAGACAACAATAGCCTAAGCCTTGGCACTGACACTTAGCGCAGCGTGGGTGCCCACACAGACACGCGCGCACCGACGCTCCCCTCCTCATGCAGTGTGCTGGTTGAGTGTGAGTTTATCTGTGTAAGATAACAATGAGGCCATTTACTGTGCAACTGGGTTGAGGAAAAACAATGAGCTGAGTGTGTGTGTGTGTGTGTATCTCCTGTAATCTTCCTCACTAGCTGAGCAGAGCGCCTGGCAAACATGGACCTGTTTGTCTCAGTTTGTTTCCTTCTGAACTAATTTCCTATGAGTCTTCCCTGCATTTCCTCGTACATTGATTCGCAGCAGGCCGTCTTTATGCAGAAGATCAAGTAAGGAGACTTGGTGATTTCGTATTTTTGTTGAGGCGATGTGAAATCAATAATTGACTCCGACTTATTACCCTGCAATAAGACTGTAAGTACGAGGAGGAAGATGACCAACTCAACAAACGGAGAGAGGGAAATACGTCTGCGTACTTTGCATACGTCGTCACGTCTAATGGGGAAAACTGACTTTTATGGAATAAAATACTTAGCTCCAATTAACATAAATAAACTCAATGTTTAACAGCTAATTTCCTCCCAAAAAGAAAGAGGGTCCTGCTTGTTTTCTACTATTATTAACTAATTTTGACGCAGTTTAACTTCACAGGACTTGAGGGGGATTTCTTTTGATTGATTTCAATTAATTAAATGCATATATTTTAAAGCATAAATTACTTAGTGCAGTTAATCTCATTATTTTCTCTACATGTTTCTGGTAGACCTGTAAATTTGACAAAAACATGCAAACAGTTCCTGGTGGGCCAACAGAAGCGGCTTCTCTTGGCCCACTGGTTATTTTTTTCCTTCAAAAAAAAAAAAAAAGAAAAAAAAATGATCTGAATGGACCCTGCAAAAGACAATTGTGCGCCCATTGTGTCACGAGAAGCTGGTCTATCACCGGAGCTATTCAAACCTAAAATACCATCTCAGTTGCAAACACAGACGTAAACCAACGCAAATGTCGGCGTCCACAGTTCACGTTTCTAAAGGAGATGCGTGAATGATCAGCGATTCCTGAAACACTCGAAAGCTGAATGGGCAGAGCAGGAGCTCTGCAACGATGTGATGATTGAATAACCTAAATAACAGATTAAAAATCATAAATATATATATATATATAGTTTCTGAGTCCAACCACTTCTTTTGATAGATCAAAACATATTACTAACTGGTGAAATTACTACTTTCTAAATGTTATTACCAATGAAATCAACTGACTTATTTGACTGATTGGTTTTAAAATTTATTGCAAATAAAACTGTTAAAATCTAACTTGCGCCAAATCCATCACCATCGACAAATGACTTTAAAATCTAGCCTGATTGCATTAACTAGATATTTCTTCATATATATACTCAAACTTCTGGATTCCTGAAAAATGTCACAATAATGTCTATTTAGCCTCATCTCTTCACTTCACATCAAATACAACACTGCTGTTGGGTCACCTGTCACTCGTTGAACTGAGGGGAACGGGAAGCGCTAGATATTTGGAAACATTTCCAATAAAATCCGAAGGAAAGACTTGGTATTCACACACATGCACACACACACAGTTGTAGGGCCTTAAACTCTTCCATAAGAAGCTTTTATTTCAGTCAGCTGTCTGCGTCACTTGGCAGCGTTCAGTCGCTGAAAGCTACAGGTAGCAGATCATCTCAGATCAGAGCTTATATGTTCCCCACCCACAATTCTCTGGGAATCTACTGCGGCACTAAACTCTCATTAGGACTCCCCCTGGCTGGCCTCTTCTTTTCGATATGGTAATTAACAATGACTAATGACTTGCAAGTGTAAAAAATGAGCCAGTAATGGCCACATTACAAATGGATTAGGAATTGCAAAGGTTTAAACTAGAAAGAAAATGGTCTCTAATTATGGTGTATCATTCTAAGGCAAAAAAAAAGGAAAAGGAGTTTTTATAGACTCCCCCCACCCCAATTATAATAACATGTTTCGCAATCACAAATGTCAGAGTTAGAAATACAGGGAATGTACAAGAAAGAGACAAAGTGGGAGACAGACAGAATAGACTTTAGTAGTGGAAATAATGAATATATTCTTAAAATGTTCCCAAACTTTTAGGTGTAATTGTTGGCACATTCTGCTTTATTGCAATAAAATACTGCTAAAGCTCTCAACTCACTAGAAGACAAAATACCATCAGTCGGGTTTTAAAATCACTCTAAACAACAATTACAATGTTGGTTCAATTAGCTCCTTAAAAATGTATTCATATAACTAACTAGCAATTTATATGGCTCTACTTTTTCATCTACTACGAGACGATTGGAACGATTGCCTGGTTTGTTTCTGCTACTCGTCATTTTTCTCTCTTTCCCATTTTGTGCTTTTCGGTTTTCGGACTTTTTGTTTTTTGTTCATTTAAATCAAGCTGAAAAGCACAGGTCACCTTGAAGTGCACGTGTGGGGGAGGTCTCTGCTTGGCCAACTTGTATTATATAAGCTGAACAGTAGGAGTGTTTGGTCACCGATCCAAGGGAAGTCATTGGGAGTGTTTTTTTTTTTGTTTTGTTTTTTTTTAATGATGATCTTTTAAGTTTGTTCCTGCTGAAACTTCTAGAAGAATTTAATCGACTTAAAATATCTTATAGTTCAGAGCCACAGCCTATGGAAATAGGGTGCATTATATTATCTTAAAAAAAAAAAAATTATAGAAATGGAAAAGAAATATTCTTTATTGTCCCACAATGGTGAAACTACTGTGCAATAGCACCAAAGTGAAAGCCAATCAAAGCAAGTAGATTCACACAAAGATGGAAATGTGGAATATATAAAACAGAATAAGGAATAAAAAAAAGTACTCAGCAGTAAGGGCAAAATGTGTAATCCAGCCCAAAGGAATGAGCAACCGAGTGGGCTCATCTAAATATGCGTCTGTATTTGAGCATAGACGAGACAGACTTTTTACAGTCTTAATCCAAATTATAAACAGGATTTTTAATAATCATGCTTGTTCATTTCCTCATAAGTCATTAAAGTAGTTAAATATAAACAGAAACTGTTGGGTATATGTGTAAGAAACGAGATTATGTTGGGACAAGGCTGTAAAATGGGGGGTGGGTTGATGAATCGGTGTGTTAACTCAGCCAAATAAACAAAGAAATGCGTTTGAAATTAGCTCAAATTCGGGAATATAATATTACGTGTCCTTAAAGAGCTACGGTTTTACGGTAAGAACTTATGGATAATGAAGTAAAACTGCTTTAATTGCTGCACCTGAATGTGACGTAGCACAGAGAGTTACAGGCTCCTGTTTCATTTCTGCTTGGCAGAGCAGTAAACAAGCCTCAGGATCTGTCAGCCATGTTATTTAGCATTGTGAATCAGTTAGCTTTAAATTATAGTGTCTTCCCCCCCCCACACTATTTGCATTCACACTTTTATGGCCCTCAGTAAACCGATGTACACCACAGGGCTGATTTAAACGAACCTTTCCTTTACTATTCATGGGCTCATCAATGTTATGTGGGTATAAAACTTTTGACAGTGTCTCTTAGCAGCCAGCACTGTAAAAACCTATGGCCCTTAAAAACATGCATATGCATATGGGTGTCCCAGAACAGTTAACTGGAATGCAGCGTTTATTAAATTGTTAACTTTTTTTTTTTTTTTTACATAATTCTGCTCCACTAGCCCCTGTAATCTCAGACATAGGTGTGACCTTCATCCTCTACTGAGGCCGCATGTTGATGCAAAGCTTCAGCAGACTCTGCAGACTGAATTGGCGTGAGGCAAACGATGCTTTCAGAGCCCCATCGAGGCACAGAAAACATGCACATTTTTCACAACGTCTGATGCTTTCACTGTGCTCTCAACTTTCCACCACTTCACCCTATCTCTCTTTTTTTTCCCTCTCTCTCTTCCATCTACATAGCTAAATGAGACTCCGGGGATAAAAACACGCTCTAGCCAAGAGTTGCCGGTTTCCCGACACTTTCGTTTTGTCAATCTCACGACTTCCTCCCCCCCTGAGTTCTGCTGATTCTATTGTTTCGGAGGGTTCCCACTTACAAAGTGGAGGCTTTAAATACGGAGCAAAAGCATTTTAATAAAGCATATCGCTTCCCCTAAAGGTCACCGTTACCGTGGCATTAAGTTGAAACGGGAATATTACAATAATGCTACCCCCTCCGCCATAACAAACACGCCACAAACAAGTAATTACAGAACGCAAAGAGAAAAAACAAAAAGCCTCGTTTCCATCATTAAAAAAAACAACCAAGTGAAGCGGCTGCTCTGCGACATATGGCTTATGTGAGCGGTCTGTAGAAAACAATTTCACTTTTGACGACTGTGCCGGTGCAGTGCAGAGCTGCATTCCTTGTACTTGAGGCAATAAACATGTTAGCCGAATGATATCATGGAAGCTGCATAAGCCACATGCAACCTGAGATAAGTCAGGGCTGGCAAGTTGTGAGAGCTGTGCGCCCACACACATACGCAAAGCCTCTTAGTCACTCCGGCGAGAAAAACAGGAGCGCAAACACAAACACATCACAACAAATACATCACCAAATATCAATACCATCGGCACACTTAAAGCATAAACAGTGAATCTGTCAGCAAAATGACATCGTTTGAGACACTTGATGTGTCGGTGGATTGGTTTAAAAAGAAAAAAAAGAGAGAGAGAGAGAGGAGGGGAGGGAGGGCAATCGTTTCTCTCTTTATGGTTGCCATGGCAGCCCACTTTGCACTCCAAACAGTACAGCTGAGCTGAGAGAGAATTTAGTCATCTGACTCCTTCTCTTCTCCCTCGTTCTGCTCCCCTCTCTGTAAGAGCATCCACGCCTACAGCAGAAGAAGAGCAGGGCTGTTATAGACAGAAAACTTTCAAGATGTCTCACAGGCCACAAGACAGAGGTCTGAGTGAGAAGCCAAGGACTGCGATGTTATTCCAGGTTGAGCCATTGTATTCCTTATGTAACGACGTGCAATGATTTACAAAATCATTGCAGTTTCAAAAAAATATATATTTGTACGGGACTTGAAAGTGCGTCGCCATGCGAGTGAGACACGGCGACTCCTGTCACAATATGCAACAAAAGACAGACAGGAAGAACCGCTGCTGCATCCACAGTGGTGTCGGATACGTCCAGCTGACATGCTCTATCAGTTCATCGATAAATGGACAAATGTGGATGTTGTCCTTATTGTTAGAGTCTGAGAGCGAAAACAGGGAGAGCAGCAGCAGCAGGAGGAGGGAAGCAAAGACCAGCAGAAGTGCCCTTGGCTGTGTAAAAGAAGACAAGACTCACACGTTGATTGCAGCAGCAATTTTCCGAACATTGCTACGTTGTAGAGTGTCCTTGGTTGTGGCAGCTCTACCATCGACAATCAGGGCATCTGTCACACACGCTGAATGACCACAGACTCAACCTCGATTCGACTGCTTGTTTCTCTTTCAAGAACCTCTCACTTGGATCCCCGAAAACAAAGTCCAAAGCTTTGAAACCATCACCGTGCTTTTAGTTTACGTTTTGTCACGGCCTGCGCCGCCTTTCTCCTGTGGCATTCTTTATGGATTGCTTTTCCACGTGACGAGGAAACCTGAAGGAGGACCCGGGACACGCTGGAGGGACCGCGTCTCTCGGCTGGGTTGGGAACGCCTACAGAGAGAGAAGTCTGGATCTCCCTAGTTCTGCTGACCCTGGATAAATGTAAGGAATTGGATGATAAGTTTTCTACTGAATGCTTAAGAACTTCAGTATTACTGTAATATGAACATATTTCTCAGTTTCAGGAAGGAGACTGATAAAGATCCTCATATAAAAAGGACATAATATAATATTTTTGACTTTTCTTAGCTATAAAGAGCGCTTAGAACTTTAGCAATTTTTTTTTTACTCATGGAAATTAAGGGGTTGTTTTTTTTCCATGTAAAGTTCTCATTTTAGTTGTTTTATAGACGTCATAAACCTGACATAAAACGAATACTAAATAAAGATAGAATCACAGTGAAAGCTGTCGATGGTAACTGAAATACCATTGATCATCAGGGATTGATTCACACCTCATCAGTTCACCCCGAAAGCCTTTCAAGGTGATTTTAGCTGATAATTAGGTATTTGTCTCTTGCATTTGGCTGCCTTTTCCTGACACTCATGCTAACTTGTGTGTCTTTGAAAAGAGTACTGCTGCTGGAGGAACTCATTTCAACATTTTTTTTTCTTTTGCAATGACAAAAAAAAAATGACATGTGTATCTTGGCTCTTTCAGCCATGATACACAAGTGACTGGCAGCAGCTTGCAACAGGCATACTCATCTACCATCATGTCTGAAAGTCCCAGAGAAAGTCGTCTTTGTGCAGCCGAACAGACAGAAAATCCCCCCTCTGGAGGAAGCATATCTGTGTCTCTGTGTACAAAGCGCGATTGCCCACTGAGATCCTCAGAGCGCGCCTCAGAGCGCTGCTTTCTGCTGCTGATGGTGCGTGCATGTGTGATCAAAAGTTGCCTTCATGCGATCTTCCAGATAAATAAAACATAAGTTCCTCCGTGGAGTAAACCAAATCATCTCTTTATGAATAAATCATCTCTTCCACACAAATTCCCCTAACTGCTATAGGGCAGCTCACCAGCTCTGCAATTATGCAACTCAGAAGCATGTAATCCTGTCTGGCTTCTTATTGGCTTAGACAACGACAGAAACATCAACGCGGCGTAATACCTCACACAGATCCCTGGGCAGGATCGATAATTTCCTCGATGGCAAGAATTCATGAGATTCATTCCTGAAAGTTTGATTAGCGGCCAAGCAGCTGCCTCCGTGTGATTATGCAACGTTGCTGCAGTTTCAACGCCCAAAGCGATGATGGAGCGTTAAAGACTCGAGAGGATTTCTTCATCCAAAGGCAGCGTTCTCTGTAGAATTTAAATAAAAGTCAAAACCAAAAAGAAAATAGTTTACATACGAAAATAAAGAGTAAAATTAAGTATAAAGTAGTGCTAAGTAATCAAGTTTTTTTACAAGCCTTTTAACCCTTTCGTGCATAGCGGTCACTACAGTGGACAGCTGTCTAAAAGCCATTTTCTTGTGCTTTTTGTGGATTTTTATGTTATAAATGCACACAGACCACTGAAGTGGAAACTAATGGGTCAGAAAATACACTATCAACTACTGGCCATCAGCTGCAAATGCAAGAAATTATTTTTGTTAAATCCAATATGGCCGACAGACAAAAAAGCACGCCGACCGACTCGATCTCTCCTTCCACTGTAAACGACTCTTGCAGGTAAAAAAAAAAAATTGTGACATTAGATAACTGCTAAAGAACAATACTACTGTTGTATTTTTCAAAAAACAACTTTGTATTTGGAAAAATTACAATTGATCACCTAAAAAAAAATTTCAATAAAAAATCCCTACCTTTTTTTTATGCCTTATGAAAATGAAAAAAAAAATGGAAAAAAATCCTGACACAAAGGACCATAATTCAAGCATGAAAGGGTTAAATACAAACAAATTGAACTGAAATTCAAACAAGAAATAAGAGAATAAATGCTTCAACAGTTCAGGCCATCGTTTGTCCAATCTTCTTAAAGTTTTATAAACTTATTAGTACTAATAGAAAATCTCTCACAAAGCTACTGGCATAATACGATTTGTTATCACTATTCTGATTAATCAGCATAAAAACTGAGCACTGTTTCAGGTAAAAGTCGCTCTGGTGGCTTCTTTTTTTTCTTCTCGACATGTCAAATAATTTTGTGGCACAAGCCTTGTGACCGAGTCACTACATCGACCCCAAAAAATGCTGTAATGCAACAGAAACAGAAATATGCGGCAAATTTGGACCAGAAACTCTGAGGAATGTTTTTGCGTTGTTCGTTTTAACCAAGACGGTTCTTAAGGCAAAACGTGTCTCGGCCCGATTCTACCCTACACGTTGTTTCCCTAAAGAAGCAAAGGCATCCAGATATCTAGCCGTCAGGTGCAGACTCCTTCTTACACAGGCACAAAATGCAGCACAGTACGACAGAAAACTCAGTCGTACTGAGAAACACAGACCCTCGCCGGTTCACGATAATGCGCCACATGCACAATCCCTTACCGGAGGATTTTAAACGGCCAGGCTGAGCAACGGTTGCCATGGCATGGACTGAGTGACTGACAGAGCCGATTTATTTCAGTGTACAACCGTGTAGGAGAGGCACAGACGACTCCACGGGAAGGAGAAAACCTATATGTACACACGGAAATGTGACACATAAAACATCCCCAAACTAATTCAAGGCAAGCACTGGATACAAGAACGCCCGCTTTTTCAGGGCAGGTAAGGAATTGAAAGAAGGGTTCAAACTGAGGGCGAAGTCGTCAACGCGCAAGGTTTGCGGTTTATGCTTTTTATTATCTGAATTCCTCTCTCACACAACACTTTGGTTTGCTTAATTTGATTATTTCTCATTAATTCGGCAATAATTCTTCAATAAATAAAAAAATGAACAGAAGTAAAAGAAAGCAAGGAATATGGGTGGCCAAATCCTTTAAAACTATGACATCACATTTCAACATTATTCTTTAATTTATTGGACTTATGTGGTGTTTTATATTTCTATGAAAATGAATTGGGGCTACCTTTGCCTGTTGGCAATAATCATCAAAACACTTGAAACATATACCTTTGTGTGTAATGAGTGTCAATTATATTGCCTTTTTTTTAAATTGAAATGCTGAAAAACAAAAATTACTTTTCAATTACACTGTTATTTACTGAAATGCCCCCAAAGGCAAATGGACCTGAGAACAGGTTTGGAAAATAGGGGAAAAAACACACACACACACACACACACACACACAAAGGAAAATACATTTTCTGTAGGTTGTTTGAGTTTCCAATGATAGCAAATCTATTCCCAAAACAGACTACTGGAAAAAAAAAAGAAGATCTAAATGGCACCAAAAACGTAATCAAAATAATCTTGAGATAACTGTGCAGGTGTTGGCATCAAGGTCCAGAGAGAGCTGCCTCTCATGATAAATTTCAAACCAAATGCAACCAATGAAAAAAAAAAAAAAAAAGTGCAGAGAGCAGCGGATGGAGAGCAGGAAAGAGGGGAGAAGAGGTGGACTGAGAAGAGGTGATGGAAGCAGCTGGAAATGTGCAGATGATTGGATGGATGGAGTGGTGTTTGAACGTGTGTGTGCGTGTGTGTGTGTGTGTTTTGTGAAGGTGGGTGGGGAGGAGGAGGCTGTCTCAGAGTCCACCTGTTTGCAGAGATAAACACAAGGAGAACCCATAAGCACAGAGTGTGGCTTTTGGGAGGGTTTGACTGACGGGGCTGACATTTAGAAAGAGCACAATAAACAAGGTCTCACAAATAGCACGGGGAACCGTGTGGCTAATACACACTTAGCGAGAAACTGTACACATCAGTGCAATACATCAATGGGTAAACAAAGGGGCCTTTGCATTTAGATGCTTACATGCCGAGCTGTGTGTATGGCTTGATGTCGAGGCAGCTTAAACTGATGAAAGCAGTTGGGACGAGGCAGCAGACAAAGAAAACGGGTACAGACATAAACACAGACAGGCAGACAGAGTGAGTAAACATATCTGCTCATAATCCAAAAAAGCAGAAATGTTCAGTGCTTTTCCGTGGCCTTTTTGTCTCTCGTGAAATGGCCGTGAACGAGAGGTGAAGCTGCCTACCTCCAGTCTAAATGCACCGCTGGAACATCCTGTTCTCGGATGACGCTTAGAAATCAACAGTGAAGTGGTTTGTCAGTGTCTTTATGGAAATATCAGGGTAAACATCGTCAGGTAGATAACTACCCAGGCCATTCGCAACACAAAAGAAAAAAAACAAACAAATAAATCTGTGCATCAGAATGAGTCTAATCAGGTACGGACGTTATTATAGTAATACGAAATGTAATTTATTTTGATATTTAATATTGTAATCAGTAGTTATAGTGGCTATTTTTTATAATAATAATAATAATGATACCCTGTCAGAATCTCAACTAGACTAGGCTTTGTGTAAAGTTCTCTCTATTAATGTGAAATCTGAGTTTAGATGCAAAGATTGGGAACAAGATGAATGCTGTGGACTATGTGGATTGCAAATCACCAAAACGAGATGTCAGGGCATGCACTTAAATAAAATCCAGAGATAAAAATGCTGCTCAAAGCAAAGCTTTGCAATTATACTACAGTGGCATCAGCCTTGGCTACTGACATGCTGTTATAATGAGTCTGTATTTAGTCTGAAAACTGACGTCCTGGAGCTTCAGAGGGAGGTTTTGGATTTCAATCTCGCCCTTTCAGGTAATGAAAGATTTAGGTCTCGGTGGGTGTTCTGTTTGTTATTGTGGAGCAGGTATTTTCGTCCAGTATTTGGTTTGCAGGCTTGTACACTTTGGTACATTGTGATCATACAAGTGATGATCACTTGAATTTATTCTAGATATCAAGATTTACTTAGAAATTGCCTGGTGACAAGGGGTGTTTGATTTTACTCTGATCTCATCCTCATCTGTTGAAAAGTAAAAAAATGCGCTAACAGCTCACAGGTCATGGCAGCAGCAGTCTTTAGTGTGAATGTTGTTACTGAAGTTTTCTCTCTCACACAAGAAAAAAAAAAGTATGCATGGTAATATTTTCAGTCAGTAAAAAGCACAATCAAGGCATAGAAACTAAACGAGAGCCACTCTATACAGACTTACTCATATTAAGCTAAGCTAGTCTGATTGACTAGAACAGAGTAAGCTACAAAAAGACGCCTGGAGCAGCCTGGTGCTTTCTTTCGTTTTTTTTTTTTTTTTTTTTGCACCGTGACACAGTCGTTACAAAGTATACAAAGCAAATAACATTTCAAAGGTGTGTATGTCACATTGCAAGTTCTAATGTGTCGTACAAAGATATGAGGGACGGCGTCACATGTCCTTTGAAAATGTGCAGCGAGTCGCATAGGACTTTTAAAAGCGTTGCTCGACATGCACGTCCCTGTGTGTCTGCAAGCAACTAGGTCACCCACATTTTCAAGGAGAGGATGTTTTCTTCAGGCTGGCACTCGGCAGGGTGAAACATTCACTGTGCTGGTTTTCAAGACACCTCGCAGCATGTAAATGGCTAACTGAAGCGTCGCGACATCGTTTGTCATAAAGATCCCAAATATCTCCGAAACAAAACAAGCTTCGTGAAGGAGACGCGCATCCAAGGATGCTGAGCGTCTTCTCCTTAACACGTCCTTTTTCTCCTCTTGCTTCTCAGTAGAAACAAAATCTTTGAGCGCTTTTTTCAACAATGACAAAATTACTGTTTATGAATGTCAAACGTGCAGAACTGATCATCTTGTCCAGACAATAAAATGTCTTGCAACATCTGTGACTCACTGGCACGAAGCAAAACAAACGCAAAAATGCAAAAAAAAAAAATAAATGAATGCATGAACACACAGTTTGCTCACACACACACACACAGACACACACGGCACAAAGAAAAACAGGCTTCTGTATTCTCAAAGAAGCTACAGGGAGCAGGCTATTTGAGGAAACACTGACATTCTCTTGCTCCGTGTGGCACACACACAAAAATCAATAGTTTTAGCAGATGCATTCCACGCCTACAGGAGAACATCTGGACTTTGGGCTTTAACCTGGATGGAGCACAGCAGCATCCGCAGGCGGGAGAAATGTCAGGAGGACACCTGATACCTGAATCAGCCATGTATGGTAAATCAAAATGCATAGTGTAAATATCAAAAGGACGGGAAAGCGAGGTAAACAGAGGGGTGCTGTACAATACGGTTCCATCCAATTGCTTTTCTGGCTCGGATGCAATTTTCAGGCGGATTAGAGAAGGGAATTGTACTTGCTCAACGTATACAAAAACCAGAGTAAATTTAAAAAGAAATTCTCATGCTTCCATTTATTATAAGTGTAACCCTTTAAACAGAGAGTCTTAGTCCTCACACTCCTAATGCTAAATGCTTAATTGACACTGCTCTGTATTTATTGCAGACATACGAGTAGCCATTCTGTAGTCCCTAACCAAAACACAGAGGTCAAAGTGAGCATTAATTCATGGTTACTTTAGAGGAGCTGGAGAGTTCAGCAGCTCAGGTAGAACAACATGGAAAACATGTGAAAGACGCTGTTCTGTTCTGGTCAGACAAGACTAAAATCTAATATTTTGTCGTGAATTAACAAAACTAATCCTGCGTATCATAGAACGCACCGTCCAGAAGACAGATGCACAGTGAAAGTTACAATGGGATGTTTTAGGTGGGTTAATGTGTCAGAATGGCCCAGTCAAAGTCTCATTTTCCATCTAGTCTGACAGAGCTTGAGTCGTTTTGCACAGAATTTCAATCTCAAGATGAAAGACATTTC
Source organism: Poecilia formosa (assembly GCF_000485575.1). NCBI lineage: Eukaryota > Metazoa > Chordata > Actinopteri > Cyprinodontiformes > Poeciliidae > Poecilia > Poecilia formosa. Next base: position 13,840 of record NW_006800393.1, on the reverse strand, counting down.
CTTACATTTCCTTAAATAACTTCCTAGTCTCTTTGGAGTTAGTTGGTGTAAATGTACTGTATGAGGAACCGTCACACCAAACTCCAATAAAATACGTCAAGGTTTGTGTTTGCAAAATGACAAAACGTGAAAAGGGAGTATGAAATATTTTTCAAGGTACCGCATTAGCCACATAGCACATATACCGCAACACGACACCAAACTGCACATAATGTATACGCATTTTCAGGCGACAAGTCAACGAGTCTCTGAGGGTTCAGATTGATCTCACAGGGATAACACTGACATTTATCTCCTCATCTCCTCCTTCTAATCCCTCTGGAAAGCTCTAAAAGTCGACCTCGGTGTCGCTAATTTCAGACACTTAATGAGATTTTTAATTGATGACCTTTTGAGAACAATTTCATACCACAGCTCATGAGAGCACAGCGATGAAAGCCAGCGCATTTAACACCAGCCTAACGCCAGGGTACTTTAGAGTATTCTTACTTGTAATTTTCTTGTCCTGGTACGAAAAAGGTGACTTTTTTGTTTGAGATATGTGCCGACATTCTTTTTGTTTTGTTTTGTTTCGTTTCTACTAGAATAATCCAAAGGCAGGAAAGCGGAAAGTAGCCGAAAAGAAGAAAGCAGCTCCTTCATGAAAAACAGATCCGACACGAAAATCCAGCAGAGTCGTGGCGCTGCGTTTCACATTGCATCAATAATCAAAACTCTAAGACTGTGTGATGAGCTGATGCAAAATCTCCGCCTGGGCTTCTCTTACCGTGGTGAGATATCACAACCCTGCTGCATGAAGGCGCCGAGCGAAAACCAAAGAGAATTGAAGATGCCAAACTCGTTGGTCTGTTCTGGGCTCTGCTGGTTGGCGTTCTGCTGCGTTGGCGTCTGGCTCGGCTGCACGCCGTTGGAGGCCGCCGCTTGCGTGGGAGTCTGAGGCTCGGCTCCCTCCTCGTAGTCTTCGGCGTGCCACTCGTAAGGGCTGAATCGGCTGACGAGGAAGAGGACGACGCTGACGCCGATGTAGGCGAACACGATGCACATCCAGATCTCGTAAGCCAGCGGGTCCAGGAAGGAAAACACGCCAGGCTTGGACTTTGTGGGTTTCTTGATCATGATAGAGATACCCAAAGACATGAAGGGCTTGGAGAAGTCTATCACCTCTTCGCGGACGAGAGTGATAGTAAGCGGGGCGACGGCCAGATCCGCTTTCTGAGGGAAGAGCACAAACGTAGAATATCTTTAACAAAACAGCCATTTTTTTTCTACGCATGTCTAAGCGCACTGGTGCAACTGAAACAGATACAAAACAAGGGAAGTAGCTGCAAAGTTACAAATGTGCTGTACCACATTGCACATTTGTTTAAAAGGTATGTATTACTATTATCAATAGAATAATGTCTCCAGTATAAAGTCTTTCTACTTCATCTTTCGCTTGTGGCCACTCTGCTCTCCATGACAGCTGCTATCACACGCAAAGTTCTCATGAACATTTTTGCATGTTATCAATTGGGTGTGCAATCTTTGCAGACTACGTGCAACATGCTGTCTTACCGAGCGTACTTTTTTTTTCTTTTTTTTTTTTTGCTCAAACAACTTAGCACTTCATTACGTGGATTCTTTGCTCATCAGTGTAAAAAAATGTGAAGAGGTAAAACATTTTAAAGCCGTTTTACCTCCAACTGCAAACCTGACATACAAAGTACCCGAGATGCAACACATTTCAGAGTACACATAAAAAAAGACATGAGTCAGGAGAAAGATGTTTTTTTTTGTTTTTTTTTATGAGTCCGGATGCAGTCGGGTTTTCTGAACTGATGTGGGGAGAATCTAGATTCCATGCACACATGTGCAATGTGCAAGCTAGCAAAGAAAATAGAATAAGACATAAGCCGTCCACTACGGCAAATTAAATTTGTTTTCAGAGGCTCTGCCATAAAGTACAAAATAAATAATGTACAATATATTCCACGTGAAGCAGCTCACAGAGTGCGCAGCTCTGGTTTCTAGACCCCTGACACTCATGGGCTTGTTTCCTCCTAGATAAGTCTAATGACCTGCTGTTCTGCACTAGGTTGTCACAGTATGCTGGTGTGTCTCTAACCTACAGTGCTCTAACGACATTCACCTAAACTCTGCGACAAACGGACAACTGCAAAAGATTCCTGTAACTTTCACTACGGTTAGAAATATTTCGGTAACTTTAAACAGAAACCCGCCAAGAGGTAAAACCTTTATTTACTCACGTCATAGACCAGTTCTCCAACCATGCCGTTCCACTTCTGGGTTTCAGGGTCTTTGGCTCCGTACTTGCCGTCGGAAACGATCTTAAGCTTGTATTGGTAGCCCACGTGCTTTGCTATCTCTGCAGCCAGCTCTACAATGTAGCCTTCGTACTTATCGTTTCCTACGAGCTGTTCGTGGTTCTTCTTTTGCATCACATAGGGAGACTCCTGTTGGATGAAAATAAGCATTATTATCAACGTTGTATGGGATTGAAATTCCTCGTTTCTTGTTGGATTATTGAAGACCTAGCTTTATGGTTCATAAAATAAATAAAACCAGTTCAGTGCTACAAGACGAAAAATCTGAAACAAATGTTGTAAATGCATCCCAAGTTACCGAGTCGTTTACTTGTATAAAGTGTTTTTGAAAAAAAAAATGGATTCAAGGACTTTGAAAGACTGAGATATAAAAGAAAAATCATTTCAAAATACAAGGTATAATTTTTTTTCCCTTAATGTTTTCATTCTAACCCAAAAGCTACGATCATTGTGACTGCACTGCAACAATGACAGTGCTGATAATGTGCAAGCTAGCAAAGAAAATAAAATAAATAAAAATCTCAGCTGGATTGCGAATGCTGTTTGCAGAAGTATCTCTGCATGAGTTCAGGCTTCGCTGTGTAAGTCTGAAGCATGTAATGACTGCACCTTCGAGCCCTCTGTTCTGGGGAGCTTGTTTCCTGTTACACCCGCGTTTGTACGTCTCACACTGATTGACTGGCCTTGAAAAATTACAGCTGACGTGACACCTGGGGCCACACTTCGCTTTCAGAAAAACTGTTTATTTCATACAGACTCCTGGTCACCTCCGTCTCAACGCTCCACCAACAATCGGAAGGTAGCGATTCCCACGAGCTGGGTGTCTGAGCCCGATTTAAACCAGGCTTTGCCGAGCATAGTGAATCCTGCCAATATGGTTCATCTGGCCGCAGAGATGTTTAGGGGATTCTTCATCATGCTGCAGCTACGCCTGCTCTGTTCCTCCTACGGTTAGGATCAAGGAAATCATTGCTTCACAACCCCGGCATCCCACTGGCAGACAAATGGCACACCAGGGAAATGCTGGAGAGAAAGGTCTGTTTTGTTTTGCCGTCATGGGGTATGCATTCACAGTTACAGAAAAAGGAAAGGCGCACACTCACTAGAAACAGGCTGGGGCATACAGACCGTCCCTTGATGAGACATTGATTAAACACTTCAAGTCCTATCCACTGCCCCTCAGTCTTGTGAAATACAATACGTCTTTTCAGGAATGTAAACACAACGTAAATGTATGTGTAATTTACAAAAAAAAAAAAACGTACAAACGCCCAAACAATTGATGCGATCGGATTGAAGCAGACGGTGTTGGAAGCTGAAGCTCGTAAAAGCTAGCCCGTGTCCTTTTTCACCAATACAAAACAAGGCAGGGGCGACATATTTCTGTTTTACGAGCCCTTCCAGAAGTCAGTTCCGGTTTATACACATGCTGTGTATTCTGTGACAGAAGATTTTTAACAACGTAGCGACTGCAGACTCCGAGAAAACCCTGCATCCGTAGTGGCACGCATATTATCGTAGCATACATGTAGAATGCGCTTTTCTCAAATCTAACCCACGGCCCTTATCACCCAAATCTCTGATATATAGGACAGTAGACTTAATAGAGTCTTGCCAAGGGTTGTTATGTAGGCTACCGGTGACAGCTGAGCCGAAGAGAGGAGAGAGAAAGAAAGGATACACTGACATATTAAAGCAATAGAAGTGGTTTGGCCTTATAATGTCCTTTAATCAAACGCAGTGCTCTACTTCTCGCCAGCTGCACCTGTTATCCTAAAAGCAGCGCTGGTGCCTCTTAGTCTTCCCTTATTTACGCATCTTAAGACGACAGTCACGATTAAAAGATTAGGGAATAAATGAGATGCAACGCTGCAAGTCCTCGACTCTGCGTGTCATGACACCAGAACTCTGCACCGCTGCTTAGTTCGGTCAATAAAGCGATCATTATTCCGTGCAGGCGTCTGTCAGACAGTGGGAGAACAGAATGCAGCTGGAGGAGGGAGGCGGAGGAGGGCGAAACAATCACAGAGGTCTGCCAAATTCATCGTGGGTAGTGAACTTTCGGGGAACTCCATCATAAAAAGAAAATGAAAAGTGTTGCCCCGACTGTCCCTGTGTCAATCTTTCTTCCCTGCTACTCCTTCAAGATCCCTTGAACTTCATATTTCGAGACTTACCAAAATAGTAGTGACTATATATGTCCTGTTCAGCAGTCCGTGTGTGTCATTATTGACCCTGGAGAGGCTGGCTGTGCTCACGTACTTCTCATCTTCATTCCAGTAGCCAACCTAAGAAAAGGAGGATGAATCAGAGGGGGGCCTTCAGCTCCTCTACCTACCTCTGTAGACTTAAAGAGGAAATTAAATGATTTATGAAATCACTAGCAGGAATTTCATAAGTAGCATTCGCTATGTAAAAAAAAAAAAAATAATCGCATTCAAACAGTTCTTGAAAAAACACAAGAGGTGCCATTGTTTTTGTGTTTTTTCTACATAAAAACTAAATGCAGAAAACGTTGGGATTCCTATGAAGTCCTGCAAATGTTGGTATGAGTTTCCCACAGAAAGGGGATCATGACAGATTTGTAAAATGCCATCAAACACCAACAGTAATCATCTAAATATTATCATTTAGCGTTTCAGTTTTTTTTTTTTTTTAAACTGCCAAAATTATCTTGACAGTGGGAATCGAGAGGAGTGACACCCCAGAGAGCCAAATAAATATTTATCTCGATGTCACAACTTTCGCTTTGAATCGTTCTGCAATAATTTCTTCTCAGAAATGGGAGATTCAGTACAACAAATTATCTTTTCTTTAAACTTAGTTGATAGTTCACAAGGAAATGAACTATTATCAGGCCGTTGTGCTTGTCGTTCCAACTAAGAATTAGATATTTTTTATTTTTATTTATGTTTTATCCCAGTTGGATTATGCAAATGTGCTCTTTGGGTTTATTTATTTATGCATGTATGTTTTTTATATATATATATATATATATCAAATTCATCATTACCAGAAATCAACCATCCATTTACTTTATTTACCCCGTTAATCCCGTTAGGGTCGTGGAAAACCAATACAGCAAAACACTTATTAGCATTTAAAATTAGCCTGGAAGCAAAACAGTTCTTTATGTTAGTTAGACGCTACAAACTTTGATGAAAGCCCAGAGTTTATGTAGCTAGTTGTTGACAGTAAATAACTAAATACATAAATAAATACAAAAAATAAATAAAACATGAGTTTATCCTCCTTCCTCTCCCCCCTCGGTCATTATTTTACCCATTTGCTTCTGTAAGGCGCCGTTTTAAAGAAATGCGAGCCAAATTCACACAACCAGAGCTGGCACTGGTGTCTGCATATAAGCTGAGGCTGTGGAAAAAGAAAATGGTTCGAAATCATTAACATGTTTCATCAAACCGGAGCTGCAGTCCTAATGAGATGCCGTGGAAAGCATCGGAGTGACAGTAACTTCCCACAATGAAATGTCTATTGGTTTTCACAACTGCTGTCCATGTGAGAACGTTTTTATGTTTATGTTTTCGCGATGGCAAGCGTTTTGAACTGGCGTGTTGCTGAAATGTACTATGCAAATAAACTTGATTGATTGATTGATTGATTGATTCTTTTATGTAAAAACATAGACAGATATGGCATGGAGACGTCTTTAAGGAAACATCGCTCTCAATATTCCAGATGATAAATTACCAAATTCATTTCTGCCCGATCAGGAGCGACGTGTGTGCTAGTTTAACTACTTAAAGAGCTTTTATCGACTTGTTATGCCTGTGCAACCTTAAAAATAAAAGGCGGAAAGTGATAACATTCATTGCGATACACGAATAAAAGCCACTCGTTTAAATTATGTTATCCTCGTCTCTTGACCCTTACTAAATACTTGTCTCATTTAGTAAAAAAAAAAGAAAAGAAAAAAAAGGGGGGCATGAAATGTCTGATTAAAATTGGCTGAATAGATATTACAACAAGAAATTCACACAAAAAAAAAAAGGCATACTAACACCGAGTGTGAATAAATCAGAGATTTTGAATAGCGTGAATGTGTCATTTAAAGCTGTGGAGCTTAGGACTGCTATTTACTTTGTGGTTTTCTACCATCAGGGCGCAGGAACTTCAAATAAACCTTTGACATGTATTATTCATGCAGCCTCTTTTCATGCTAAATCTTTCTCACTGTTGTTACAAGCCAATTTTATCCGCATGCGTCAATTAGCAATTTTCTTGGTACGTTCAAACCTAAAAAAATATTTCACTTTATACCAGCTTCACTATAAGAAACTATTCCACCTGCTCCTTCTACTAAATTTAACCAATACACACGTTTCCTCTCATCTTGAATGGACTAAACTGTGGTAAAGCGTAAGGATATGTTGCATTTTCACATTTCGAGTTCGTAAACTTCGGAGCATCAGTGAAGGTGTGAGTTATTGCAGGAGAAGATTTCTTTTCAGACGAGTCTTATTCCACTGATAAGGGCCTTTTTGCTGCCTGACTGACCCAGAGCAAATATAACTGCAATTTGTACGCGACAAATTTGACCACAGGTCTTTTTTGAGCTCATCGAAGTACGCAGGAGAAAACGAGCCGGATTATTGAGATATTACCGTTGCAAGCGCAACTTTTGTGGCTCCTCGGGCCACAAAAGCCCGAGGAGCCACAAATGAATGTCTGAGACCGGATGCCTCGGGCTTACCTTCTTGGGTCCGGACGGGGCCAGTTCCATGACACTGACAGTATAGTTGGTTCTGCGACCCTTCTCGTTGAACTGTATGTGACCGGTCAGTCCGTCAATTTGAACCTGTAAAGATGCCACACGTACACAGACGCTCACGCTGAGGCTGAAACACAGACGGCCGTACGCGGCCAACGTCGTGACGAATCAAACAGAAAACGTTAGCGATGCCATTTAAAAATAGTCTGTGACGTGTTTCTACAGTGCACGTTTGTGGACGTCCGCACCGCTCGTGTCCCCGTAGAGGTGAATGACAGATGGTGTGCATGTATGCTAACAGTGCGGTGTGTTTGTCTTGGCTTGGTGATGGAGTTAATTGAGCGAACACGGCTCTGAGCTCCAGTCTGTCCGCAGGCAGATGGCTAGATTGACTCTGCACAGCCTCTGCAGACAGAGCCTTGGGCTCCAACGCATGCGCACATACCATTGTTTTTTCTTTTTTTATGCCAATGTGGGGATAACTCCATCTTTTTTTTTTTTTTTCCTGTCTGCATATTTTCCAATATTGTACAGATAGCATAGTGAATATAACAGCAATTCTCTTCGCTTCTCAGCGTACGTGCCAAGTGGCTGCGTCTGGCCCCGGGAGATCAAGAAGGCCTCACAGCCGGGCCACCATTACCATTCCCGTGGCCAAATATTACATTTCTAAACTCAATTGTTGATGTCATATCCCATGATGATCACAGCTCAGTAATATTGCCCGCAGGTTTTGTTTACTAGCCGTGATGTCACATTTGATACTGGGGATTTCTCCTATGACCTAATGCGAACTTTACGCGGCAGAATGAGACCTAATTTGTTCAGCCAGCTCCGGCTCAGGAACTATTAGCCAATGTGCCAGTCAAGGATTTCTTCACGTCTATGCAGAGTTGGGGTATTCATGACTCTGTGTGCGTGTGTGTGTGTGTGTGTGGAGTATTGTGTCACTGCGCATGAGTGCAGACCTGCTGCAAGGCTCTCTGGATGTCTATGCCCTGTCCCCAAGGGGCTGGCGGGTTGGCGAGACACTCTCCAGCGTTGCCGCGGCGAGAGATGTCTATCCTCTGTCTCCTCAGGTACTGGAAGGCTGTGGACATGACTTTCACCCCGTCGTATGTCAGCGCGCCCATGTACTGCAAACAGATCATCCAAACAGACACGAGGTTTGCGAAACGGTAAAAAGAGCCAAGATGGCAACTGAGAAGTGAACTACACCTCGACATGAATTCTGTGTATTCCTCACATATTGAAATCTTACCCTATTCATTTGTCGTGCTCAAAGCATCACTACAGAGGGCTCTGTGTTTGATTTGCAATTGAAAATCTTTGCGGGTGGAAGCTGTTTTAACTTGGCTGAACATCAATGAACTAGAATCTCAGATCTGAACCAGCAAATTTAGATAAAATCTAAAAAGAAAAGAAAAATACAGATCCAAAGCCTTTCGTAACCTTTTTATGCTGCTCACAGTTAAATGATATAGGAAAAACGGAGAAGCACTGAAAAATGCCCTAGCAATTCTAAGTAGCTGACTTTTAACCTGATCAGATTCGTTTGGCCCCTGTAGGCTTTCTACAGATAACAGGAAGGCTAAACAAAGAGTGGCTCTGTTATAACCTTGTGTGCTTTCAATGTGTTAAAATCCAAAATGTAAAGTGTTGCTCTCATATATAATATTCAAGATTTTCAATGGAAATCATAAGAGAATAACATCATTTTTTACAATCACTGATCAAAATTTGTTGAATCTCTTGTCAATACCTTCTGCTGTAGGTAATCTTACTTGGTAACAAAATTATTGTGCTACGATGTAACTTCTTAATTCTGAAAAAAAATAAAATAAAATACAGTACAAGAGTGTTAATAAAAAAAAAAAAGAAAAACAAAGTGTGTGTGTTACTTTGAGTCCAGTCTTGGGCATTTTGGAGTCTTTGTTGTCAAACTCCATCCACTGCTGGACGATGCGGCTCACGCTCGGCTCGGAGTTGTTAACGAGCTGGAAGCCCGTGATGTTGGCACCGCCTTTCCTCAGGTCTGTCAGGTCGATGTCCAGGAAACCCTGTGACCGACAGCAACACAGGCTTAGAAGTGAAACGACGATACCGACGTAGTTCCCAAGACAAGAAATGCAGGGCACTCAGTGGGGTGGGGGGTGAAACATGGAACAAGGAGTGGCTTGTAGCTGGCAATGCTAAGACATTACAAGATGATGCTATTTATATCATTTACATGAGATTAAGCGATGGCTAGTGCTGCACTTTTAAATACTTTTATGCATTTTGGTTTTGTAAACGGCGGCATACAAGCGGTTTTCCTGTGACCTGAGATTGTTTCTCCAACATTAGCACACAGCTGCTTCAAACTGCCAACTTTGAACTTGCATGCGCAGCACATACACGAGCATGACTGACAGCAATTCGAAGCCTCCGGTTGGTTGTTTCTGACCGGGAGTGGTCAGAAACAACCACTCTGCAATTTTGCAGATGGCAGTAGAACCACAGGAAAGGCAGAGGAGCTTGATTTTTTATTTTTATTTTTTTCACAAATTATGTGCCTCATATTCGAGACACATATTCTCTAATATAAATAATAGAATAATAGAACATCATGGCAGCTTTAACAAATATATATATATATATATAAACCTACGAGATCAACTTTGAATCTTGGCTAGAGCCTTTTTTGTGTGGGCTTAGTCTGTCATTCCTCTGTATCCATGACTTATTTTGAAAGTTTTAATTTCTTCCAACAGTGAAGACAAACACAGGTTGCAGCATCAAAACTTCCAGTGGCCTTATTGACACACTTAGTAAAGAAAAAAAAAAAAAGCATGGAGATTAACTATTATATTGCTTGTTCAACTTTATGTTCTTTCTAGGGTTTAGTGTATATGAACACACTCCAGCGATTCTTTTCTGAAGGACAAAAGAAGTAGACACAGACAATAAGAAACCTCATTTCAAGCAGCACTAGTCCTGAGGTAATCTGTGACGGTCTGAATCCTCATAGGTTACAGTTGAAAATGAAAGGATCAAAATCCTACAGGATTCAGGGGGAAATAAAGCTCATGCTTCACACAACCCAGAACAGAAAATGGAAGAGATTAGCAGGAAATGTATCTCCTACTCATGTTTTTTTCCCCCCCCGGCTGGTATGTAGGTGTGTTTTGTTTTGTTTTTTACAGGACAGACAGAATAGAGGAGATGGAGCTTCAGTCTCTCAGCAGGTGGCCTGTCAGTGCGCAGAGAGGAAGAGGCAGGCGAATGGGAACGGGTGGGAGATTCTCTGTGGTTTTTAAAAGTGGAGTTTTACCAAATGAATAGAAAAAAAAAGGTCCTTCCTCACATCGTCACTTGCTCGTCAGGCATCTAGCACAAAGTGTTTAGTGATTTCTCCTGCTTCTTTGTGCCGACATGGCTTTATAAAGCTTTTGTTCCCTCTTTGCTACACATCTGTCTCAAAATATTTGTTTTCACGTCTTCTGATCTTTAATATTCCTACAGCGATGAAAATGGCTTGCTGTTTAAATAGACTAAAGTAACCTGAAATAGCTTGACAGTTTAATTGCAGTACATTTGTTCAATTTAGTTTAGTAAAAACTTGCACTATCATCGCCACTAACAATTTGATTCGGATAAAAGTGAAGCAACTTTTTAAGATTTCAACTAATGGAAGTCGATCAGTTACCAGAATGTCCTGATCTCTGGCTTTCTGTTTCCCTTTGTCATAATTATGATGCAACGAAAAAAAACAACTTCCTTCATTCACTGGTAAATAAGCTGGACTAGCATCCAAGTTGGCATCATCAAGTCACCATAGAAACCATTAGACGCTATCAACACACCAGATAAGCTAGAAAAGGTCGCTGTGTTTGCCAACAAATTACAATAAAAACAAATTTTCTTTTTTTTTTTTACACAAAGTTCCCAACACCCCATTTTTGCTTTATTTTTTAAACTGATCTGCTTAGTAATTTAGATCTTCCTGCTTCCATGGGACACAAAGAAATATCTAGATACATTTTTACAAGAAGGAATAATACAAAGAATCAAACAGGATGAATCTCCTCAACTTTATTATCAATGATTTTTGTATATACAATTATTTTTGAACAGTGGATTTTTTTTTTCTCTCCCACTAAATTAATGTGCTAAAAATAAATGAAAATCTTTTGGTATTACACAAAGCTGTTACAATAGAGGAACGATTTATTGTGAGGCTCTTTATCCGTCTCTACCTTGGGGGTACAGGAAACCTGACAAAATCTAAGCTAGTTATTTTCAAGGAGTTTGGACGGGAAACTGCCTCCTGCTATCGCCGCTTTCTTTGAAACCGGTCAGGTGTCTGTGTCTGCATTTCTTGTGCTTTTTCTTTCGATCCATGAATGAATTAATGTCGAGAAGCGAGCTGAAGAGGTTACTATAGAAACTAGCCTTTGCTAATGGTGGACATGTAGGGGAGGGGGTGGCTGGGGGGGTCGTGTGCTTCCAACACGTACTGTAACCCCATTTAGGCGATGAAAGAAATTCAAACCGTGCCCTCCTCAGATCCTCACACAGGAACATGCAGAACAGTAAATTAGCAAAATTGAGAAAAGGTGCAAGGACAAAGACAAACTGTTTTAATTCTTTAATTTCCTTTTGTTTTTCTCTTTTTTTAAACAGGGCTTTTAACGGGGACCGTTATTAACGACTGCAGCCACTTTGCAAATCAGCCGCTCCTGCCGTCCGAGCCTTATCATCTGAAATTAAATCTGGCAAACTAGCCAGACAAGAGAGATTGAACCAATCTAAAGCCCGAGCGGTGAGAAATTGTCAGGGCCAGCGGGTGCATATTAATGTTGTTACAGCCCCGCGCTTTCTGCCGGTGTCAGCTTAGACTTCGCTTTGCGGCATTTACCGAGTGCCGCACTTGTCTACGTATTATCGGCACCGAGGGGAAATGGTAGGAAAACAAAAGAGAGCGCTAATAGATAAAGCTCTCACAGACAGGCTCGCCTGACCCTTTTCTGTCAAACTATGTCTGCGCAGTTTTATGTTTTTTATTTTTTTCCCCCCTCAGACTGTCACAGATCACCCTCCTGTGCTTTTGTCTCCTGCTGAACTGCTGTCGTTTCCGCTGCTTTGACAGAGAAAGAATAGCTGGAGTGGAAAATGGAATGAGGAGATGTAAAACCAGATAGTTCCACCCTAATTTATCGGGTGCGCGCAAGTCTATTAAACCGGCGATAAAGCGCTGAAAGTCAGGAACACAGTTAAAAGCTCAATTTATTGGCAATCCAAATTCAATGAAAGTATCAAGTAGGTGGGAAAGTGTGTGGGATTCTTTCTGTCGCTGCAATTTCTTACCAGGTTGGCGAGGATGTAGTGGAAGCTCTTTGCGTTCTTTCCTTGTTCTACAATCTGCAAGGCAGAAGGAGGGCGAGAAAGAAAAAAAATGAAACTTTTGTCACAAATAAAAACAAGTTTACAAAAATAATGCCAACATTACTATGCCTTTAAAAAAAAATGTGATACTACTGAGGTAAGTAGAGGCACAACTGTGGCTATAGTTTAAGGGGAAACTTAAAATATGCCTCTTCCTCGTGTGACGTCATGGGAAAAGCTCAAATAATCGGAAAAGATATTAGGAAGAGAATTGTGGACCAGCCTGAAGATGCCAAGTTAATAGTTTAAAACAATTATATGCAAGCATAATTCAATGTGAGTTAGAATTACTTTCCTTTCCTTTTCTTTTTTTTTTCTTAAGAGCTGTACATTCTCATATACATTTGCTGTTTTCTTTTTGCACATTCTGTCTCTTTTGGACTCTCAGTTTTAATTCAAGAGCCTAAGTAATTTACCAAAGCATTCACAAATGGTAGGAGTATTTTATTTAATTTTATTTTTTACAAATTCTGCACATGTTGGAATCAATGAACCAGTGCTTATAAAAAAAAAAAGAAAGAAAGAAATCTGGTTTGAAAACATCAATGTGTTAATAACAACATTCTCTTTTCTGGGAATCTAAATTATCTTCCATCCCCACCCCCTATGTTTCTTTAAGCTTTAGCTTCAGTCTTCGGTTCTCTTCAGTGGGAGAGAGTTTAAGGAGCACTCATGAACCCTTAAAATTTGCATCACCTGGCCTTTGCTGACAATGCGCGTGGACCAGCCATAACGAGTTAATTAGCATCCAATGCACTGGTATGAGTAGCACGGTGCTTCAGCTCTCTGTGTGAGTATTAAATAAATCTTGACCCAGCATCAACAGCTAGCAGCCAACTCCTGAGAATAATTCATGAATGAAATGGCCTGATTGCACATAGCCACACATTAATGTGTGCAAACGTCTCAGTGCCAAAATTAAAAGTTGAGGGTTTTTGTGTGCCAATGTCGTCAATATGCGTCACGTCAGAGAAGAACTAGTAGGAAAACAATTTGAAGCATGTACAATAACAAGCTTTCGTGTGTATGTGTATGTACAATGATACTGCAGGTCATGACAGAAGGTGGCATTTGTTATTAATGGTGACACCAGCGCGCAGGCCAGTCCTCTGGCCAGGCCTCAAGCGAGGAAAACTTGAGAGTTGGAGGGGAGTCACAGCCCAGCGCAGACAACAATGCACATGCCATAATACCGCCACAGTGGACTGTCAAACAGAAAGGTTTTGGCATCAATTTCCTTTTAATATTACATGCAAATTCGAAGAGTCACACAGAGTTCATTTGCAACAAAATAAGTTTTTTTTTTTTTTTTTTTTAACGTCTTCCCATAATAAAACGCATACAAAAAGCAATTTCCTAT
>NW_006800392.1:364062-407519 GCF_000485575.1 Poecilia formosa | reverse complement strand
AATTATTTCAAAGTGATTTTGAGTCATTAGGTCACATGACCTGGAAGCTATTGAGGAAAAACACTCCATTTTGGTAAAAAAAAATTGCTAAAAAATGGAAAATGGCTAAAAATGGAAATCAAATGTCTGTGCCTCAATTAAAGGGACTAGTAGAATTATTTCAAAGTGATTTTGAGTCATTAGGTCACATGACCTGGAAGCTATTGAGGAAAAACACTCAATTTTGGTGAAAAAAATTATTTAAAAATGGAAAATGGCTCAAAATGGAAAACAAATGTCTGTACCTCATCTATAGGAACTATTACAATTATTTCAAAGTGATTTTGAATCAATAGGTCACATGACCTGGAAGCTATTGAAGAAAAACACTCAATTTTGGTGAAAAAAAATTCATAAAAAATTGAAAATGGATAAAAATGGAAATCAAATGTCTGTGCCTCAATTAAAGGGACGATTAGAATTATTTCAAAGTGATTTTGAGTCAATAGGTCACATGACCTGGAAGCTATTTAAGAAAAACACTCAATTTTGGTGAAAAAAAATTCATAAAAAATTGAAAATGATTTAAAATGGAAAACAAATGTCTGTGCCTCATCTCTAGGGACTAGTAGAATTATTTCAAAGTGATTTTGAGTCATTAGGTCAAATGACCTGGAAGCTATTGAAGAAAACATTACATTTCTTTGACAGGAATGTTGGGTTCAGTAATTTGTTGATAGTCCCTAAGTGAACCTCGGGCGCTGCGGCCAGGAGCGATAGAGAACCGCTGGCCGAGAGTAGAGTTCCGAAATCGGATCAACTTTCAGCTAAACGTCGGTTACTCCGCGGAGCTTGGGCCGGGAGCGATGGAGAACCGCTGGCCGACATTAGCGTTCATGAATCGGATCAACCTTGAGCTAAACTCCGCTTAATCCCCGGAGCTCGAATATCGAATATCCAACTTGAAACTAACTTCACGGTGTGATACCGATTACATGTAATCAGAGCGATTTTCTGTTGTCCTTCCATGGAAGCGGGCAGCATCCAGACGGAAATAAAACACTTTTTAATATAAGTTGCTGCTTTGACATGATCACAGAACTGCCAAAACTTCAATAAAACATAAAATATCTGAAAATCAGACGGCAGACTAAGTGAATCAGTCATCAGCCGGTGAGACGCTGAACCGATGCGGTGAAGCTTCTAGTAGCAGGAGCGGAGCTACAAGCTACAAACACTGAATAGAAGAAGAAGAAGAGGAGCTGCCATCGATGCAGCTGCAGCCAGGCATGATTTAATGTTACACAATACACTTTTACCAAGTTGCTCAAAGTCTTAACTGGTATTGTTGTGCATTTAAGGTGTAAAATTTACCTTCGACCAAACGTCCCCCAAATAAATCCCAGCGCCCCCTGCCGTCCTCTGAACGCCCCCTGGGGGGCGCTACCGCCCACGTTGAGAACCGCTGAGCTAAGGTAATAATAAATGTATGATGTATAAAAATAACTCAAAAATCCCTAACAACCAAAAACCCACAACAGACAGAAATATTTCGTGTTTTGGTTACAATTCATTAGTCTTGGAAAGCATGTCTTTATTTGCACATTAAAAAGTTAAATTCAGTTTATTCATATTGCCAAATAAAAATCAGTTTTTCTAAATTATTTTGGTTTATGTAATGGATTCAAACGGATAATTTTTTTTTAAATTTCTGTCCTTAAAGTTATTTTCAGATCATATTCCTCTGAATTTTGTAAATATGCATATGATTGCATCCATATGTGAAGAACAATAAATCAGTTTTATTTATTATATAGAGCCAAACAATAGAAATTTAATGTTTTAGGTCCTCATTTATCTGGAGTGGCATCAATGTTTACAAACAAACAAGAACATTATAAAAATAATTGGAAGAAATGCATTTAGTGATCAAAAATGATTCACAATCCAAGTTATTTTCCTTCACTACGATTTTATATTGATTGACTTCTGGAAACTTTTTGTTTGTTCTGTAATTGGATTGTAAAAAGTCCAACATTTCTGCTAGCATAGCCTGATGTGAATGCTAAGGCTAGTTAGCGTAACCAGTGATGACAGTGGATAAAAGGTTTTTCTGGAAAAGTAAGTTGCTTCTCCACTGTTGGCACATTTAGCAGCACTTACACAAAGTGATTTACAGCGCTAAGCCCCGCCTCCTGGCTCTGATTGTTTTTTGGTGCATTTCTTCAGACGGTAATAGCAGCTCAGGAAGGAGGTGGAGGAGATCAGTCTTAACAGACTATCTGTCTTGCAGCAAACTGTGACGATAAGGTGACAGTTTTAACAAAAAGTTAAAAAAACAACAAATTAAATAAAAGTTACACAGTGCAGCTTTAAGTCTTCTGATAAACAGAAATGAAATGATGGACGTGAAGAAGCCGAGCAGATTTGTTGGACATCTGTTGTTTTTGTTGTGGTTTGTCGACTCCGCCCATTTTCTGCTTTGCTCATTTTGTCCAGCATAAGTTTTTAGTTGGTCTTAAATAATCCAGTAAAATCACAAATAGTTAGAATCTCCTAGGAACTCGTTTCACCAAGCAGAAAGGTCACATTGATACGCAGCTTTAGCTTCAACTCAAATCGTAACCAGTTTAAAGGAGTCGGCAGGTTTTTGGTTGAGCCCCTTTCCCATACATTTCTCATGAGCATTTTTCTGTGAAACTGACTTTTTGTACTTCTTGGTGAAGTTACCATAAAATTAGGTCACTGGTTTTGTTGTGACCATAACGACGTGCAGAAATAATGTGACTGCATCATTTACCAGATTCATTTTGCTCTTTACAGCTTTAAACCCTTTGAGAAAACATTTAGAAGCAGCACATAATATGTTTTATTTAATTTCAGAACATCACCAATACAAAAGTACATTTGGAGAACAAACGTTTATAATCGAGCTCCTCTGCCTTCAGTGCTGAAGAGAAACGGCCACTTTGCATCTGCTCGGCTGTCAGCCTGGCTTCCTGCAGTTGGCTCATTCCTCCACGTTTTAATCTAAGCCATAAACTGTTGTATGAAATGAACTAACCTTTGAACTTTTATTCTTATAAAGTCTCTTTGCTCTCCTGTCCATAGCAAAAGGCCAGCTGTGCTTCTTCTCATTGCATCAAGATACGATTAGGCTAAACATCAGCTAAATCTTTATAAAGGTTAACATAAATTATACCAGGAAACGCATGAAAAAGACATTTTATTGCTTTAATGCAAACGAAAAAAGAATATATTGAATATTAAGAAGTTAAAAGAAAACAGTTTTGACATTTGAATTTTCAATAAAAAAATACAGTGAACATGAAAAATATGTTTTTGTTTTTGTAATTGTAAAAACAAAAATGGCAAAGATTAAAAATAGTGTTGATTTGGGGTTTTCTCCGTTTACTTCAGGTTCTGTCCAGTGAGTCTCTGTGATGTCGCGTCTCTTTCCCCCTTGATTGTTTCCTCTGTGTGTCGTTCCCAGTAATGACCTCCTGTGTATTTAAGTCCACCTGTTGCCTTTGTCTGTTGTCGGGTCCTTGTCTTGTCGCTGTTCGTTTGTAGTGTCGTACTGTAAGTCGTCTGCTCCTGTCCATTTGTTTAACCTGTTGCTGCCAGTGTGAGCCTTAGCCTCCTCTCTGCTGTGCTGCCAGTGTTTTGGAACCTTTTTTCATTAAATATCCTTCATCACTGCAGCCTGGGTCCAAAGCGATTCTGCCTCACCACCGTCACTGTGCAAATCATGAGACTGGCTTCCAGTAGGTACTTCCTCATGCTAATCACTGGCGAGTTTTGCTGACTGGCTGCAGATTTGCTTTATATGCTGGAACGTTTCTCTCACTGTTCAGATTCTCTGCAGACGACAAACTCGCCTTCATCTCTGCACAGTTCTGTTCTGTCTTTCAACTGTCTAGTCAAAGTAAAACGGAAAAGATGGGGAAAATTAACGGATGCCTGAAAGTTGTGTTCATCATTTTCAATTCCTTGTTTACAGTAAGTAAAATAATTTTCAGAATTTTTTAAGTAATTGATTATATTTCCAGAAAATTTCAAGGTAATGTTCTTTCCAAAGCCAATTAAGGTTTTTATAATATTCATTAACAAGAGAAACTTTGTGAGGCCAGCAGGTAAAATATTTTACGTTTAAAATCATTTCAAAAATGCTTTATAAAAAGCAGTAATTGGAAATAAAACTAGCGAACTGTTCACTTGTGGTTATTTTGTTTAGTTAATATTTGCATATTTGTCAGAAATGTATTTGTTTTTAATGTCAATACATTTTAATTTGTTACTGTATATTCTTGATAAAAATTAATAATCTTCCAACATCAGCAATTCTGTCCAGACTGTAATTACTAAACTGTTACTTTAAATTTTACTGCAGTTAAAGGTGATGGACTCGTTAATTAAATCGTTTTATGTCCATTTTCCTTTAGTTGAGATTTTAGTTTCATTTTGCTCTCTAGTGTTTCAATGCAGAAATTACAAATATGTGAGAAAATGGGCATTTTAAAAATATTTATTTCAGAATCAACCATAAATGTTAATTTTATGCTGTGAAATGTGAAATCAGGTTATTTGGACATGAACCTAAAGTGGTTCCAATCCATCCTGTCAAACTTCACACAGCGCTAATGATGCAGCCTGGAGAGACTTTATGTATACATTTTTCAGTGTTTTTATATGAATAATGTTGAATAAATCTTTCCTTGCCTTTTTTCTTCAGTGCCTCGGGATCTGGATGATGTACAGTTTAGGACGTGCCATGACCTATGGGCATCAGGTAAAAGAGAAAAACAATTCAGTTTAAAAATGATTGGAAAAGGGAAGTTTCTCCACACGAAAGACGGAACCTGTCTGCGAACGTTCAGAGAGAGAAATGGATGTGGGTCATGTCCTGTAGTAATCAGTTTGCTGCACCGTTTGTGTTTTTGCTCTCTTGGATCAGATGGGAGGAGTGGACAACCAGAACATGATCTGGGCTTGGATTTTTGCCATCGGTGTTGTTGGGATCTCCACACTTGGGAGCCACGCTGCACGCACTGAGAATAAATGCTGCCTCACTGCTGTATGTACAACTTAATACACAAATATAAACTAAATGATTAAAAATGAAGTTGACAGTTTGATCATGTATATTGTTTTCTGTGCAGTTTGCAGTTTTCATGGGGATTGGAATGGTCCTCATGCTCATCTTTGGAGTTGCTGCCATTGTTTTAAAAAACCAGGTAATTACTAAAAAGTTAATGTGGTGCAGGAAATTGGACAGAGTTCAGAAAACGGGTCTGTCTGGGAAGCTGCGAGGTTCAGTTGGTGGAGCAGGCGTAGTGATTCCTGACTGCTGGGGGTCGTTAACTCGCAGAAACCAGTCTGACGGCTACAGACCTCAGTGTGGTGCATCCAGGCACTGAACAGTGAAATTAGTCCACTCATTTCTGTCAAGAACACTAAAGCACTCCACACCAAAGCAATGCAGGTTTCTCTGGTAATGACCGTTCTTGCTCTGGACACACGTTTACTGCAGCTGTAACTTAACAACCCACCTTCTCTTCTGCAGCATTGTGGTGCAGCTGTGGAGAGATGTGACTTGGACTTGGAGCTTTGGTTCAACCTTGCCATTGGGAGCAATTTTGGATTTGCCTTCATTGCTGTAAGTTTTGGTCATTTTCTGTTTTTTTTACCATCTTTTTGTTCTCCTGTCTCTTATGACCAACTGTCTGTCCACTGGTTCTTCCAGATGATGGGCTTGATCATCTCCACTAACATGATTAGTCAGATCAATCATCACGACCGCGCCAGAGTGCCAGCTATTGCAATGAGTGCTTACTGACCAATCAAGAACCTCCATGGCTTGATGGGTTTATGGAATGATGTAAGAATATTGTTCAGGTTTTCATAATGTTTGTTTACCTTGGCATTAGTTGCCACATGAAAATGTTTGAAACCCTGACTGTGGTAAAAATGACCCCATTTCCTCATGTTGCAACCATACATGTTGTATTTTATGATTGTTTCTGTTTTCAGCTGCAACATTTCACACAAGCTTCATGTTCCACTGCTGCACTCTCAGTTTTTCATCTTTTTCTCTCACGATTTGGTTTTGGGTTTAGATGAAACTTTAAAACTCACTACAGTTGAGGTTGCAGACATTTACCACGTCCTGCCAAAAGAAATCACATAGTTTTCTAACTAATCAACACTCCACCTACTTACTTTGTCTTTTTTTTTTTTCTTTTAACCTACTTTACTAAATTTGTAACAACATCTATAAATTAAATGACTGTGGGTATTTGTGATAGTTTTCTTTCTGTTTCTGGGCTTTATTATTGCCAAAAGGTCTTGCCATATTTTTTCTGTTTTGTTCATTATTACTGCTAGAAGAATCATTCTTTTGTGTTCAGTTTCTTATTTCTTATGTTCTTCCCTCTGTGTCGTTTGCTTTTTTCTGTTGTATAAATTTGAGACTTTTAAAATTTTTCATTTTGAGTCTTAGTTGAACTCCATGTTTGTTGGTTAGTTTCCTCCTCAGGTTTTCTTTCCATCAGACTCTCCTGGATCCAGTGTCATTCTCCAGCCTTTCCTCAGTCGTGAATCTTATTTTCCATGATTTCTTCCTGGATTTTTCTGTTTTGCTCCTCCAGTTTTGATGCCGTCCTCTTACCATTTTAAACTCGTAAGTTTTCCTTTTTGTCAGCTTCTGCATTTCGTTCCTGTTTCAACAAAATGGCCCCGACTTTTAAGATAACTCCCAACAGCAACAAAATATTCAAACAGTGGCAACGGTCTTTGGTAAAAAAGTTTAACATTATTATGTGAATAAAAATGGGAAAACATTACTTTAAACTTTCTCAGGTTTCTGTTTTTTTTTATTTAATATAAGACTGCCCCCCTTTAATGTAATCCTAACCCCCTCCCCCTTTGAGAGTCACTAGATTAAATTTACCGTATTTTCCAGACTATAAACCGCTACTTTTTTCCTAAGCTTCAAACCTTGCGGCTTATAGGCCGGTGCGGCTTATATGTGGATTTTTCTTCAACCACCAGGGGGCTCTTTAGCAGGAAGTGAATCATTGGAAGTCAAAATTGGAAATAAAAGAAGAAATTGCCCATTAAAACGGAATTAGGTTTTAATAGGGGATTGAAATTTGAGAATGTTGTTGATCAGTTAAATAACATTGAGGGGGAAAAAAGAAGATTTTTCATTTTTTAAATACTGGGATCAATATGAGAATTTGAGGTATGGATATTAGGATCCAGTAGGTGGCAGTAGTGCAACAATAATGGATGCAAGCTGCCATTGAAATCTAAAGAAGAAGAATGCGCTCGTTTTCATTTAGCACATGCTAGTAGCAGACAGGAGATTTTTCTCTTCAAACTCGTACACCCTCATAATCAGTTCAGTTAAATCTAAACTCGGCAACTTTTTCTTTTTCCACCGTAATAAATGTGATATTTAACTGACCTGTTATGACTCAAATGCTGGCTGTCCGCCCCCGTCTGCTGCTGCTGCATCGCTGTGGAAAACCTGGAGCAGCAGAGAAATCTGCGGCTTATAGTCTGGAAAATACGGTAGTTGGTTAAAAGTTGAAGCTACACATATTTGTCAGGGCCGGAGTTTGCAAAATCTAGAGGAAAAAACCCCCAATGAAACTGAAACTCTGGGCCTTCATGTGATGTTTGAAGTGTTTATCGGTGCTTTATCATGGAGATATGAGGAAAGCTGAAGGGATATACTGAGTTTAATGTCTTAATGCTGAAAATTCAGTTTCTGATCCAAAGCACCCAGGCTACATTTTAGACCCCAAACAACTGTTAGTTTTTCCAAACAAATAGGAAAGAAAACAGTAGGAAATGTGACTCACCTGCACATTGATGACACATTTACTGAAAGACGGTAAGAGGCTGCGGTCATGTGGTGGTAAGATGAGCTAGTGAGAGATGGCCAGGTAGCTGGTACATTTATATTCAAGTGTATATGTTGTCAAATTTCTTGAAATAGATTCATACATTTCTTTATTTAAAATGTTTTTTATGTCTGATGCGTAAATGTCATTCATTAACTTTAAACTGGAAATAATTGCAGTTAAAAATGAAGCCACAAAAGTGCTTAATCAATCTAAAGTTTCACTATGCGAATTAACTTTCTGAAATAAATTAACTTTTAAATATTAAAATCTATTGAATGTAACTGTAAATAAAAGTGGGCCAAGAACAGAGCCTTGAGGAACCTCACACATAAAAATCACATGGTGAACAAATAAAATGTTAAAACCAAGAATGTTTTTAATCCATCACTGACTCAGAGGATTTAAAACAGCTGAGAAATACTTTTATATGAGGGTCCAGACTTTAATAATCTGTCCAAGATGAATCGCAACATAAGTGGTAATTGTCACGACTCGAAGTAAAACATGAGTCTTAGCTCTCCTGACACCAGACTGTCAGTTTTACTGTAAAAGCTGCAGGTGGGAACATGTTAGCCACAGTTTGCTCCACCACCCTCTGACCTGTTTTCACCAACCACAAGGTACTTTTTAAGTGTTTTTGTCTTCTGGTTTTTTCCTACACATTTTGGTTCTGGGCTTAGATGCAGAAGTGTTTAAAACGATTTAACAGTATCAACATTATGATGCTACTTTACTTTCAAGACTCACTAAAGAGTTATCTTTTGTGTATCCCACATCCTGTCACACATTTATCGAAAGTTTCCAACGGATAAAAGCTCCAACTTCTCATTCATTGGCTTATTTTCTCACCTTTAATCTACACCAGTATACGTGCGTCTTGTTCAGAGTTATTTTAGGTTATTTTGACTGAAACGGCGCCTTTGGTTTTTGCTGTTGAAGTACTATGGAGTCCTAAGGTGAGACCGAGAACCAGCCATTGTGAGAAAGTTCTTCTGAGTGTGTAACACATCAACAGCAGCCAATAAAACCCTGTGGCAGTATTATGGTCCTCCAACAACCCGCATCACCTCAGCAGTTGATACTCCAGGTTTCCCACGGATCCAGTTCAAACCCGCTTTGTTCAGAAACTTTGACACAACTTGACCAATTTGTTGTTACCCTGAATTTTTAAATTTGCTCTCAAATTTTCTGTCTCAACTGTTTCTAAAAGCAGCCAAACATTTAAAAATCACCCAGCCATTGTTTGTGGTCTCACCTTAGACAGTCACTGTGCCGTTACCTAGCAACCAAAGTGAAGCTCTAGCACATTTGGTCAGCTGGTTTATTGCTGCATGTGCTTCAAAGATGCACGGCTGTAAAACTGTGCATCTGTTTGCAGCCAGTTTTACATGCATGTGTAAACACTGAACTGGGTTGAGAGTTCATGGTCTACCATACCAATTATCCTACGTTTCTTGTGACCAGTTCCTTAGTTTCCTAGAATCTGAATGATAATAGCAAGTAAGACATCTCCTACTGGTTACGGGGTGAGACTTCAATCAGTGTAGCTCCTGACTTAATCTCTTAACAAGTGACGGCAGGACAGGCAGCTGTAGAGATGAACTGAATCTCTCGAACTCTTGGTCAGTTTAAGTTTTAACTCGCCTTCAATCTTATAAATTATGGCCCAAAGATTCCAAATACAAGCAGCAAATGAATTTCTACACCTCCTGCCTCTGACAGTCTTCATGGTTTAAGCTTTTACTCAAACCTCAAAGTTGTGCCTGGCATTTCTACCGTTTTAAAGGAGTATTTAGCCGATCAACAGGTTTTGGTTGTTCCCCTTTTATCATGAATTTCTTAACACCCTATTCCGTGAAACTGAGCCTGTCCGTTTCTTTTAACTCCGTGGCTTTCTCTACTTCTGTCACAGATACCACAGAACTGGGCCATTGGTTTCGTTCGCACCATAGACCACGTGCAGAAATTGTCTGCAGCTGTGACAAGAGATGTTTTTAACCTCTTCTTCTCTACCTGTTGTTAGATTTAGTTTCTGGTGCTGTTGTGAAAACCACACAGACATTTAAACATCCTCCTTAAATACTTCAGGTCTGCTGCAGAACATGAGTCAATGTTTGTGTTTACAGCTTTTAACTCTTGGAGAAAACATTTGGAGACAGAACAACATATTTTACATTTAGTACTTCTTTTCTTGCCAATTCTTTAAAAAACTTTTTCTTGAATATATATATATCACAACACCATATAGATATACAACACAACAATTTAAACGCAGTTTTTCAGAAAATGTTTAAAGAATTCTCATATTGGTAATGAGACGGTTTAATTGTTTGGAAGAAGTCTGTCACTGATTTATCAATTAAACATTGGATAATACATAGTTAATTAAAAATCGTTTTAATGACCAGTAACTAGTTACCCATTATTACCTTTTGAACTATGTGTCATAGTAGCTGGTAGTTACGGTTCCCCAGTGTCACACATCTGGTTCAACACCTGGAAAAAAACTTTTTCCAGGGTTTCCAACACTTGGAAACCTTTAATTGAACTCCAGTCAGTTTGCCCAGCAGGTTAATTTGTGGAGGTTTAAATGAACTCTGATAAAAAGCAAACTCTGGTTCACCTACAAACCTCGGTCTCTGTTCAGACGAAGTGAACTCTGATGCGGTTCGATTGAATATGTGAACACCAAACAAACTGGAGACCGCTCCAAAACCAGGAAGTGGCATTCTGGGTAAATGCAACCAAAACAAACATGCTAGTCTAGAGAGAGTGGTAGAAATGTCTTGTGGTCTTTCGCCAAAGACTAAAGAAAAATCTGCAGACTCTTAAAATCTGATGCTGCTCCATTGTTGTTGACATTTTGTGTTGCTCTGTGTCTTCTGTGTCGTTTCCTTCAGTGGTTCCTGGTGCAGCGCCCCCACAGGTCAGGAGGGGAACAGGTTTTTCAAAGCGTTCTTTTTAACTCAGTGCAGTGTGACAGTCACTATTAATATGCCAGAATGCATCAATAGCCAAAATCCCTGCTCAGCTCTTATTTCTCGACTTTTTGTATATTTTTGGGTTTCCCTGCCAGATCTTAATCTGTTGAGCTTCTCAGCCAGTTTAAACTTGGTCTTGTGGTTTGGTTGGTTTTACCAACAGATCTTATCTCAATGTGCGAAAGCCAACGGCTGTTTCTTATGGAGTGAAAATAGTCTCAAAAATAGTTGTGCACTCGTAACCGGATCTGTGTGTAAATGCAGTTTTGTGTGTGCGCACCAGGTGATTTGTGTGTATTTTTTCAACATGTATATGCGTAGGAGAAGGTTTATTTTATTTTTAAGGTTTACAAATCCAGTATTACACACGCACAGATATTTTGAGACTATTTTCACTCCATAGTTCTCCAATCAGCTGGTTTACCACAGGGTGGTTGTTTCTCTCTCCTTTACTACTCATCTTATGTACCAGTGACTGTCGCTCTACACCATCTAACAACCATTTTAATTTAATATGTGAATGATTCTAACTCTGGGTTTGCTGTGGATGAGTTTGTTTTGGTGTGATGAGATATTTTACAGTTCAATGTCAATATAGTACTTTCACTTTCCTTAGACTCAGACTGAGACAACAAAACAAAAACCCTTAGAAGAGAAATTAGCAGGTTAAACAAAATGTGGAATATAATAATGCTGTCATGAATAACTATACTTTAATATCTGCTTTGTATTTCTCCAGTTTCCATGGATAAACCGGAGTTCCTCTGGTATTTTGTTAACCTCGGTCCGCTGATCGCCGTCATTGTTTCTTGTTTCTGAGTTTTATTTTCAGCCACAGTTTCCATAAGCTGAGTTCTTGTCTTTGGTCCCATTCTGTGCAGAGGTTTAGTTAGTTTCTCTTCTGCATTCATCCTGTAGTTTTCCTCACTGTCTCAGCTATTCGTATCCTACAGGGGTGAAAGTAGTTTTAAATTCTTGGGGGTACTATGATAAAAAAAATTATATATATATAAATATAAAAATATTTTTTATATATTTAATTATTTAATTTAAATAAATAAATTAAATAGTTTGATAAAGGAAAAGCTCTGAGCCCGACAGCACCAAACCATTTTTTTTTTACAATTAATTTAATTTCACATAATTATTGCTAGAAGCCATTTGTTTGTTAAACACTTAATGAAACATATGTGCCGTGTTTGATGTTTGTTGTAAATGGCATATTCTCACAAAGAACGAGGTAATTAGTCCAAGTTTGTCGTTTATTGAACATTCAGAAACTACAGAAGCTGTGATGCGCCAAGACAAAGGTAAACAAAGGTAAACAAAGGTAAACAAAGGTAAACAAAGGTAAAACAACCCGAACAGGTGATCAACTCTAAACCACTCGCACTTTTTTATTCTCCGACGCACAGGATT
The DNA here is from genome assembly GCF_000485575.1 of Poecilia formosa. Classification (NCBI taxonomy): domain Eukaryota; kingdom Metazoa; phylum Chordata; class Actinopteri; order Cyprinodontiformes; family Poeciliidae; genus Poecilia; species Poecilia formosa. Next base: position 395,224 of record NW_006800392.1, on the reverse strand, counting down.
GCGCAACACCTTGTTGAAACAATAATCACTGAGATTATTATTGTTGTCGGGTCGTTAATTTGAAAACGTTTTGTTGATGTTTTTGTTGTTCTTTAATAAAGTTACGACCGTTTTAAGCGAGTCAGAGGAGGACCTGCTGCTCTCAGCGTCAGTTTGTCACCTGATGCTGAGATCGACGTGTTGCTGCATCGCCGCTCTAGCAAAACACGAACAGTTCAGAAATGATATGAAATGGGAAAAAAGGTGTTCATGAACTGATTGAGTCGTGTTTTAGATTCTTCTTGACAGACTAATCAGTCACGGCTGATTGAACTCACGGCTGTACAGTGAACTTACTGATTCTTGACAGCAGACAGCCGCTTTTGGGGGTTCGCAGTACCTGACCGTATCCCCTGGTCACCTGTACTATAAATTATTGTTTGAAGCAACTTTTGAATTTTAACTTTTATTCTTAGAAAGTTTCTTTCCTCTCCTCTGCATTAACATACTATTGAGCTAAAGATTAGGGTGATGGCAAAGAGGCCTTTCATCCTGAAAGCTTAGAGCTCATTATCAGAGATAAAATGTCAAAATACCAAAAACACACGGAAAAAACTAGTCAGTAATAATAAGATGGGTTTTATTGCTTTGATGCAAATTAATATATTGTATGGTAAGAACATTTTGGAAATTTAAATTTGTAGTAAAATCTAAATTAGAACGTCAGTTTTTCTCTGTTCCTTCGTTCTTCAGTAGTTTCTATGAAACAAAGCAGCTTTTAGTGGCCAAACTTCCGTTTTTCCAGGTTTTCTGGTAAAACTGAAGTTTAAAAGCAGGAAGAAAAAAACCTAACAATTGAACACAAAGCGTTTTTCTGCGTTTCCTCCTGGAACTGCTTTAGTTGCTGATTTTATGCTTCCTCCTTCTGCTCTTGTTCAGACTGAAGATGTTTATGTTTAATCTCATCTTCTGTATGATTGAAAAATATTCCTTAAATTCTGCTTGAAAAACATCTTGAGTGGAAATGAGATCCTAAAACTGGAGCATTTTTAATTCCCGTCTTGTTAAATTTACGTATTTGTTTAGTTTTGATGCTTCCTGGTCATTGGCAGGTTGCTGATTTCCCCTCTGTGTCTTTGAGCTGATCGCCTGCAGGAGCAGCAGCATAACTTCGTCTCTGAACAGTTCAGTTCTCTTTCAACTGTCTAGTCAAAGTAAAACAGACAAAATGGGGAAAATTGATGGATGCCTGAAGGCTGTTTTCATCTCCTTCAATTGCTTGTTTACAGTAAGTAAAATTATTTTCTTTGGATTTTATAAGTTTTTTTTTTATTTATGTAGAAAATTTAACTAATGTTCTTTTCAAAGCACTTAAAATATATAATAATTAATGAGGCCAGCAGGTAAAAACGACTAGATATTTAGATTTTTACATCTTAATTTTTCAAAACTACTAAAAGGGAGAGCAAAGTAGAAATAAAAATGGCAAAAATATTCACTTCCTGTTACTTTTGTTTGATTAATAACTTCTCTGATTTTACTTATTTTTCTACTTTCCTTCCCATTTTTCTGATGCCTCAAAGATGCAATCTTCTAAATTAGTTTCGTTTTTTGCATAACTGTTACTATTTATTTAGTTATAAGGGATTTAATTGCTTTTCAAATTGAGTCTAAATTGCAGGAGTCGCTGCATATCCTTGATAGAAATGAATAATTTTTCAAAGCCAACAGTTTTGTCCAGACTGTCGACATTAAACTGTCACTTTAATCTTGACTGTAGTTTAAATATTTGAATTATTTTTCTATTATCAAACATTTTTATGTCCAGTATCTTTGTTTAGTTTTTAGCTCTGCGTTGCTCCCTAGTGTTTTAATGTAGAAATGACAAATATGTGACAAATAGAGAAAACTAATATTTTTAAATGCATTTATTGAAAAATCTGCCATGAAATGATAACTTTGTGTGATGAAATGTGAAATTTAACCCTCACTGTGGCTCCTATCGCATTTCACTGATGCTAATGCTGGTTAAACAGACTATTATCAATAACATGTTTTATTTTCTTTACTGTTAAAATTTCATTTTTTGCGAATCTGAAGGAAAATAAAATGTTTTTGTATTTTGTTTGTTTTTATTGAATAAACTTGTGAATTCCTTTTTTTAGTGTTTGGGAGGCATGTTCATCTACGGATTACTGCAGACCAATCTCAGTGACTATAAGGTAAGACACAAAAACTAAACTTTAATGTGCTTTATTTTGGACTAATGTTTCATAGATTCTTTCCTTTGAGGAAATGCCGCCTTGCTCCCGTAGCCTGGAGACGTAAACGGCCTACGATGGGTTAAAATCCTCTCTGTAATGATAATTGCCAATAACTAGATACAGTGGAGAACAGAAAGTTGGGGGAAACAAATAAACTTGGAAAAACTTGAAACAATAATCGGTGAGTCCTGTGTTTTTGCTCTTTGATCAGACGGAAGGGATTGACGCCCCGAGCGTACTCTGGCTCTGGGTGTTTGCCATTAGCACTATCCTGATCTCCTTGCTGGGGAGCCACGCTGCACGCACCGAAAATAAATGTGGCCTCAAGTTTGTATGTACATTTCACAAAATTTAATTCTAATCCTAAGTTGATCACTAATTCAATAATTATTGTTTTCTTTGCAGTTTGCGGTTTTGATGGGGATTGGAATGGTGCTCATGGTAATCTGTGGAGTTCTTGTCAGTGTTTCAAAAAACCAGGTAATCTACTACAGAAGTTGTGTAGTGCAGGAAACTGGGCAGAGTTAAGAAAACAGGTCAGTGTGGGGCGCTGCAGGGCTCAGCAGGCGCAGCGATCACTGACGTCGACGCACAGCACCGTCTGACTCAGACCTCATTCGCTGCATCCAGTCACTGAAGGACAACCAGCTCACAGACACAGTTGCAATGAAATCAGTCTTTTTATTTCTTTCTGTCAAGTCCTGGAACCATCACTAAAGCTCTCCATACCAAAGCAATGCAAGCTTCTCTGGTATAGACCAATAACCAGATCTCTTCCTGTACGGTGAAGTCTAGTGCAGAGTTTTATGGCTTATTGGTATCTAACCATTTCCTGGAGTTTGTCACAAAATAAAATGAGGCATCAGTTTTCTGCAGCCTGTTTTATCAAATATTTTGTTTGTAGAAATGCTGTTGAGCTTTTAGCCTTTTTTAGTCCAGCAAAGTGCTGATGTCATATATGGAAAAACATAAAGGCATAAAATGAACATGCAGTCTCCACTGATACCGTCACTCATTAGAAAATCCCCAATGACATCAAAGTACATTTCCTACTTGTTTTCATCCTGTATGTGTTTTGTCTGGTTCTATCTAATCATGTTCTGCCTTAATGTTTAGGCCATGGAAAACTTTCGAAGTCCTGAAGTTGCCAAGGAGATCTTGAAAGACGATGAGAAAAAAACAATTCTTATAACTGTGCAACAACAAGTAAGACTAAAGGGCTCCCCCTGGTGGTGTTTTAAAGGAAGCACAGACAAACCTGTTTAATAAAAAACACATTGTGCATATTAGTGATGGACAAATAATTAGATTAAAATTAAAGCATCTGCAATTCTTTTGTTTCAGAATGTATGCTTTGTTGTAATGTATAAAATCCTAATTTTAAAGTCTCGTGTTTCAGCTTTAGTGTTGTGGATGGACTGGAGTCGAGGACTGGGGCTCAGACATCCCTGACTCCTGTCGCTGCACACCTTCATATGGATCAGGATGTAAATCCATTTCACAGGTGAGTTAAAAAGGTTTAATAATTCATCTTCTGTTAAAGAATGCACTAATTATCTGCAAATGTTTGAACATGTTGTTGTTTTCTCACAGGGATACAGAGGACTTTTCTCTGTCCACCCCAAGGTATTCAGTCAAGCAAATGTCACTTCACCATTTTGTCACATCTCCAGGGTGCAACCCGTAACGTACTCTCAACTTTCTGTCTTTCAGTCCTGTGGTGAAGTTGTTGGGGTTTATGTTGAATATGGCATAAATATTATCCTTGGCATCACTTTTGGATTCGCTTTCGTTGCTGTAAGTTCTGCTCATTTTCTCTGTCATCATCTACAGACAATCATCCCTGCACAGCAACACAAATCCTTTAAGACTGAAAGACTTGAGAAGGGAGACAAAAATGTTTTGGTCCTAATTTTCTTCACTTTTATCGTGAAAATTAAAATTGCACCTCTGTCAATAATTACCATTGTAATTTTTTCTTCTCTGGCAGTAAGAGCTCTCCTTATCAGCTGTATTTGCTTTAAACAGGTAGCCTTAAATAAAGCTAACAAATAACTGAACTCCATGCATGTGGATACATGTAGAAATTTTTATTTTGGAGAAATGGTGGATTAAAAACAATCCAACTCCAGTCATGAAGGAAAATTAGGAGCCAAAAAATGGCTTTTAGGCCATTTTAATGTAAAATCCAAGTTCTACACCAGCAGTTACTGTGTTTGAATTGAACATGTGGAGATCAGCGCTCTCGCCCTCACCCCCTCCTGCTAGCTCTTTGCTAAGCTACAGCTGGTTCACCACAACATAGGCTGGCATGAATGCTAAAGCTAGTTAGCATAGCCACCGAAGATATGGGTTTCCTGTAACAGGAAGTTGTTTCTCTGCCATTAGCACATTTAGCAGCGAGTACATGAATCTGATTGACAGCACTAAGACCCTCCTTCTGGCTCTGGATGTTTTTGCACTTCTGCAGACAGCAGTAGTAGCTCAGAGACGAGGTGGAGGAGATCGATCTCTTCACAGAGTATGTCTCATTCTGTCACAACATGGTGATAGTTTCAACAGATAAATACATTTTTGTAAAAGTTACTGCAGTTTTAAGTACAACATGTTTAAACTTATATTCTGTGGTTCAGTATTCAGTTGGTCTACAGATATAAAATGAAAGTAAAAAGATGTGAAACAACAATATGGACCAAACGACTGGACACGTTGGAATTGACTCAGGACACATTTATATCCAATATCGTTGATTTCCCATCTCTAAAACAGAGGAAAACATGGGATGCTAATATGTTTCGTCAAGTAGTGGTGCTTTAGCAGAATAGCAGATTGGCTATCAAACAATGGATGTCAGTTTAGGAGGAGAGGAGGCTGAAACATTCAGAATAAACCCAACAGTTAGACCAGAACCTTCCTTTGTTCTCATGTCTCTTCTTGTTCTTCCAGATGATGGGATTGATCATCTCCATTAAAATGATCAATCAGATCAATCGTCACGACAGAGCAGGAGTCTCAGCTTTTGCAATGAGGGATTATTGAGATCCACCTCCAAGTCTTGATGGGTTTCATGGAATGATGCTCAAATATCGTTCAGATTCTTTCCTTTTAGTCTTTATTTAGAAAAAATTTTACCAAATAAAATGTTTTGCAAACGTTTCCACACTTTGTGATGCTTCCACCATAAATGTTGTATTTTATTGTGACGGATCCCTTCTCTGACACACCTGAACCAAATGAACATACGGTTACCGGGCCTCTGCAGAGCTGAACGACGGAGTTCACTTTCAGAAATAACAAACATGGAGCCGTTTGGAGTTCAGGGTTTTTGTTTTGGAGTTACAGAGCCACTGGCATTCCTGCTACTTTGCTTTCTGTTACATCCTGTCATGTGGTTGCACATTTTTTCTTAACTGTTATTGAAAATGTGCCATGTTTGTTTTGGAAACCCCTTTGGTAGAAACTCATAAAGTAGTGGATGGTTGTACATTTGAAGAATACGGATGTGTGAAGCTAACAGAGTAGGTCTGGTTGGTAGGTTTTACAGATTTTTCCTGTATTTAAGTTTCTTTTAGAATTCACATCTAAGAGCTGCTTATTTCTGAAAATTGCTCTTATCTGACCTTATCAATTCTTGATCCTTAACATCATAACTGAATCATGACTGTTACCACATGTGCTGAGCCAAAGTAAAGCACTTGCATATAAAGTGAGTCAAACTGAAACCAACCAAGAGTTTTACTGTAAAAGCTGCAGATGGGACTGTGTGTCGGCCTCAGTCTGCTCAAGAATACCATGACCTTTTTCAACAGTTACACACGGCACATTTTCCATGACCCCACCACACACACACACACACACACACACACACACACACACACACATATATATATATATTGGTTTTGATTTTAGATTTTAAACACAAAGTTTTCAACTTGAACATCCTGATGCTGCTTTCCTTTTAAACTCACCGAATGCCTTTCATGTATCCAACAAACAAAAGCTCCATTTATTGGCTTATTTTTTTCCTTGTACCGCATCAATAAACATGCATTTTGTTGCATATAATTAAAGTTAATTTGAATAACAATGCACCTTTGTTTTTATAGTCCTCTCACCTCTCATCTTCCCTTCCTTCAGATCTCAGACGATCCCGATCCGGTGGTCCCAGGACAACACTCAATCACTGATCTGTTTAAAATAAGCTTTTTCTGATTTTTACCATCTCCTGTTTGTGTTCTGCATGTGGGTCAAGTGGGAAACTTCAAACACGACACTTAGTCCGTTATAAATGCTCTACCTAGTTTGCCTTTCATCGCCAAGTGACTGATGACGTTGGTGACGAGTTTTACCCAAAATACACTTGGAGACGGTATTGTGATCCATTTGTAATTTTGCATGTCATAAACTTAAATGTAAGAGTGAAAATAAAGTCAGTCATGCAGCTCAATATTTTACACCCACTATATCACTAGAATTTAGAGGTCTAGTAAAGTTTTTAGCAACCATGAGTCAACCCAGACTGAGCATTTATATAACCCTGAAAGGCCTCATCCTGCACCAGACATAACAGAGGCTGAGATTCCTGAAGTCCTCTTCTGCCTCCCATCCGGCCCCAGATGTCCGGCCCGGGGCAACAGGGGCAACAACACACTGAATAATTGTTGGCTTGCTGAATCAGGAATACTCACTGTGTGCCATATGCCCTCTAGTGGCCAACTGCTGCAACTTCCTGCTTACTGACTCCAAATTCCATCAGTTATTTTATATCAAAAATATAAAATTAAAGTCATAACTTCAAGCTTAAAGTGTTTTTTTTTTATCTGAATTTTTAGATTATGACAAAATTCCAACATCAAAGTGAAAAATTCTGAGTCTTTAACGTCGACAAAACCCAGATATAAATATAGTTGCATGGAGTTTTTCTCTCCTTGCTGTAATGTTTGTGTTTAGTTGTTGCTTTATATGTTAAACTCCTTTTGCTGCAGAAAGATGTTCAAGATTTAGAAAAGCAAATATCTGCATTTTCATGTTTGAATGAGAAAATAATGTAAAAATAAAGAAAGAAAAATACAAACTGATTTCTCTCTGCAATTTTATGATGCTATAAGACATCCTGTCCAGGGCTGTGGATGTGTGTGCAGACTTCAGGAAAGGTGGACAAACGGTCATCTGCAGTTACAGGCATCAGGAAACAGAAATCACATCACCAGCTAGAAATTAATTACTTCCTGTTCATGAATCTTTTTTCCAGATGCGGCTGCAGCAGAAAACAAAGGTCAGCAGGAAAAAACTGGAGATTCCTCTTGTGTTTTTGTGTCGAGTAAAAATAAAATCCTAGGAATTCATCAGGACTTTAGCAAACTTTCAGCTACATGTTTGATGTTTTCTAGAACATACTTAGGTTTATTGTGAAATAGTTTTTCACAACCCTTCCTCTCAAATACGACTTGCATCATTTGACTTTCTAACTTAGTTTTCAGGAAATTATTTCTCGCCTGTTTCCTTTTAGAACTTCCTGTTATTTCTGCTCACAATGGTGGGCAGGTGGGAAATTTGGCAGACAAAAAGAAAAAGAACTGATAAGTTCGGATAATATCCAGAAAACACAAAGAGATGTAAAAAAAAAACAGTGAAGGTTATGAAACAGACCTGCTCTGTTGATTTAACCCAATCCTAGTGAAGCTGAAAACAAGAGAATCCAACTTTTAAAAGATTGTGTTAATTGGTCACATCTATTAGAATTATGTTTGTCAAACTTACTTTATTAACATTTGTTTAACATGACAATTTAATAAACTTATGTGGATAAATTTAATTTAATTAATTGTGAGCAGTTAACCCAATATGTTTAAGTTGGATCAGCTGCAAATTAAATTACACCGATGGAGTTTGTTTTTGTTTTGATTGTTTTAAATCATCGTTTTTCTTGTAACTTACAATTTGAAAGGAAAGCCAAAGGCCTCATCCATCCGGAGACAAATACGACACATTTCTGAAATGATAAATAAAAAATGTGTGTCCACTTGACGGGACGAAACACCACAGAAAATACGGCAGGCCAATTATTATAATAATGGATAAATGAACTAATGGAAAAATGCATATTTAACCCTCCTGCTGTCCTCATTTCCTGTATAACCCTGAATGACCCGTCTTCACCAAACCCCCAATATAAGCAGCTTAACTGAATTTTAAACACCAAGTTTCATCTTGCATATTGTCATTCGCCACAAAATGTGTGAATACTTGAGTTTGTTTCCACTTGAATTTTACAGCTTAAATTCTGAATTTACTTTTAGAATTTGTTTGTTAATCACCATCCAGTGTCAGCACTCTGAATTCAAAGTTTTAACCTAATTTCAGAATACTGACTTTAATTCTTCAAAGTAATAATGTAAATGAACAATTCTGACTTTTAGCTTAAAATTTTGACTTTACTCTCAGAATTAAAGTTCACATCTAATCACTTAATATTGTCAAGTTAAAACAGCAAATGGTACACTGGAGTGCATTTGCCATCTCCACCCAACTGGCACACACATCACAGAGAATCAAGCGCACCCATCCCTTTCACTCAGGTCCATCTGAAGTCTATCAGGTAACTTGTCACACCTGAGCTCACAATGATGTCTGCAGACAAAGAGCCTCGGCTTCAAGCTTCCACAAAGACACTCTGGTGGGAACGGGACATTCATCATTTAATCTGCATTCAGAGACCAACTAGCCTTGTGATGCAATGGCTTTTATGTGTTTGTTCATTCACTGTTAACTTAAAAGTAGGTTGTTAACATTACCTGGAAAACTAGTTAATTAGTTTGTAGGTGTTCAACCTGCTCTGTGACTCTCACTACTCATGTGAAGTCATGGTGGTCTTACACTGTCAACTGAAATAATCTAAAGACAAAAAGAAAACATAAATAAAAAATGTCGCTGAGACGAGTGGTTCCTGCATTGCTTTGAGGGAAACAAGCTTTTTCAAGTTTGGCCAGAAGCTGACGGGGTTTAAAGAGACCAAAAACCTGACAAATGTGTTCCTGACTTTAATCCCAAATCAGATTAAACTGAGGGAAAAATTCTGAGATTGAAGTCAGAATTCTTGCTTTAGCTGCAGAATTTAAGTTTTTAAATCCTCATTAATTTCCTAATTCTGACTTTTCAGAGATGTAAAGAAAAGGTTCCCTGATGGTTTTCCTGTAAACCAGACGGTGAATCCTCCAGCGCAGTGAAAACTTTCACCAGGCAGGTTTTACCTGGTCACTCACCCAGATGTGATGTAAATGTCAGTGTTTTGTTATTTAGAGAGTCATAATGTTGTTCAGTTTTACTACACTGGCTGGAGAAAGTTGGGTGTTTTCGATGTGAACAGAAATCATCCAGAACTCCCTGAGGTTTTGGCTGCAGATGCTTGCATCTCGATAAACTCTTCCAAGGAACTCTGCTCTCATTTTTCCACTATGCTGCTTTCCCCCCTCCTAACTTTGTCCAGTGGGCCCCTTCTGACCGGAGCCAACCACAGCAGATGCAGTGAAACCCACTGGAGAAAACTGTTCTCAATCTGCCCAACATAAACAATTATTATCCTTCATGTTTTTCTTGTTCTCTTTGCTTCTCATTGAATTTTTTTACCTTTTATGGATTCCTGTTAGATCATTTCCCGCCTGCGTTGCACAACCTGCAGCCGGAGCTGCACTCGACCTCTCTCTCCTGTCAGATAAAAATGCACATGCTTTCCAATGAACGACCCGGGATGTGATGTCATTTTGTGCTTCCCACCCATATATTTGTTAGCAGAACCTTCCAGAACCTTCCAGAACCCTGACCTGCAGCATCCAGAGCAAAGATGGGGAAAGCAAACTCCTGCCTCAAATTAGCTTTTATCCTCCTCAATGTGGTTTTTGTGGTGAGTGCAAGGATTTCTGATTTCTGATTCTTTGGCAGCTTTGATTAATTCTTGCTTTATAAATATGCAAACCAAGAAGTTACTTTGCCAGCATATTAGTTTAGTTGCAGGAGAAAATGTTTGTTAGGATCTTCATTAGTTTCCACCAACATACACAAGATTGGCGAGATTTCACATTTTACAAATTACACACATGAAACTTTATTTGAAAATAAAAAAGAAGAAAATGTTCTTTTTAAATCTCAGTGTTTTGGTCATTTATTCCATTCCTGAATTGTTCTGAATGCAACACATTGCATTTTTACAATGTAGCAGTTATTATGTATTCAATCAGAATAAAAAACTTTTCATCAAATGTCTCAGCTCTCTTTTTGCAATGAGGTGAAAAAAGCAGGTGAATGCAGATTTTGCATTTTTCTGCCATTTTTGTCCAGTTGATCCAACTAAAAAATATCTTACAAGTAATAAATTAAATTTATCCAAATAAATAGGCTGAGTTTTTTAAGTTGTCATGTTAAACAAATATAAATAAAGTAAGTTTGACTAAATGTAACCAATTGTACGAAACAAATTAACTCCATTTGTTGGAGCACCATTCTTTTTTTCAGTGGGGTTATGGTTCACATTTCTCTTTATTCTGTTGGTAAATTAAAGATAAATAAATTTTCTAATGAGATAAATGTTACATTATATTCATGTGTTTTATGCTGATTTTTAAATTCGGTTTGCCTGCATTTAATTTTTGATTTTTATATTTTGGTACCTCTTTTACTAGATCTTTTAACTCGTATTTTATTTCTTGTATTTTTTTTTTAATTTTCAAAAAATGCCCTTCTGATTTTGAACTAATCTAAAAAATATTTTTTTTTCTGAAACAAATCTTAAGAAATATTACTCCCTGCCTTTGTTCTTCTATTATGTTTCAAATTGTTTTGTTTTCTAATAACTTTTGATTTTTGTCCGTTTTATTTTTAATGTAAATGGAAGCAGAACTTTTCTCAACTCTTTGTCTCCCTCTAGTGTCTTTTTGTTGCAATGACATCTTCCACGATGCATCCGTGTAAACTCCCTTTAAAAAATGTTTGCAATCCACTTTAAAAGTCTTATTTTGCTCTCAAACCCTAATTTAACAATTCAGATTAGGCTTTATTGTCTGCATTTTATGTAATTAGTTAAACTGACTTGCCGTTTTTAACTTTCTGCTCCAGGTTATTGGATTCGTGATCATTCACGTGTCCGTGATGGCCTCTTACTCCAGCTACAAGGTAAACATCAACAACGCTGCTATTAAGCATCAGATTAGATGGAAGAAGTTAAGCAGATAGTTTTTGCACACATAAGGCGTTAAATCTTCTACAAATGGCACTACTGTAAATCATTGTACACAATACAGAAAATGGACTAGAAATTATTTTTCTGCCATCGTTTTGGCGCCCCCCAGCGGCGCCCCATAGCATATAAGGCATTTTTGCGCCAGTGGCTGAGTGTGAGTGACTCGGCAGTAATCCAGTGTTTGTTTCAGGTTTCTGGATTTAATGACCTCAACCTGTTAAAGATATGGGTGTTCGCCCTTGTCGTTGTCTTCATCGCTGTCCTGGGAATCTGCGCCGCCGTCACAGAGAACAACATCATGCTGATGATCGTACGCAACAAAAGAAGTTCACTTCCAAAATTCTCACAAAAGTTTTAAATGTTTTTGTTTCCATCGTCTGATCTACTGTTTGTTTGGTTTCGTTTACAGTTCGCAGGTCTGACGATAATCATGATGATCATCTATCTGTTTATGGGGATTATATTCACTATCTTTAGAAAAGCGGTAATGCGTCTGCCTAATATTTACCCACCTTCTGTTTCTCTGGAGTATTTTGTTCTCTTTTACATCCATTATTCAGTTAATTATGACTTTAATGTTGGAATTATGACTTTTATCTCAGAATTTAAGTTCGCAAGTCAACATTTAGTCTCAGAACTCTGACTTCAGTCTCTTCTGACTGGACACATGAAGCGTCTTTTACATTCTCACATGCAACCTAAATGACATTTTGAGATTATTTGGTTTCCGTACTTTTCTCATTTCAGTCACTAGGTTCTGTTTTGACGATATGATCCCAAGTTTCGGTTGTGGAACGTAGACCTTTACAAACTTTGGTCCATCTAAGTTTTATGATGAACGGACCAACAGGAATCTGTTTTGTTGGGAACTTAAAGTCCTGGATAATCTTGTTTGTTGTAACTTTTGTGCTCATAATTTGGTCTTCTCTAGTCTAAGATTCTATTAATGCAGTTTTTCTGACCTTGCAGCTAATAGATGATTTCTCCAAACCTGATGAAGAAATGATAGAGCGCCTACTTAACGAGACCGAGATTCAAGAAATACAAAAAACAGTAAGGCTTTTTACCAAGCCAAGCTAATAGTTTTGGGATGGATCAAAACTATCCATCCTGTGGTTGCTTAAAGGTGACGGGTACAGATAAAGTCACCTGTGGTTGCAGGAAAAATGCTGCGGAGTGCTTCGTGCAGAAGACTGGGGTAAGATCATCCCACCATCCTGCGAATGCACAGTAAAAGGACCGGACGCGAAACTGAAATGTAAACCCAGACCTCAGGTTGGTTACATGCAATCATTTCACAATATGATGTCAAGCATTTTTAATGGGAAACATAAAAGATATACAAATATTGTTCTGAGGCCAACTTTCACTGTTTATCATATAAGGTTCAATTATGTTGAGTAAAACTGCTAATTTAAGGTCCATCAGAGCAGGAAGATGCGACCAAAGGTTCTCCACACCAAAGCAATGCAAGAATGACTTATTACAGGAACTGTTTGGTTTCATCTGCCTGGCGATCTGCTCCAGATAGGCGATGTATGGAAAGCCAAAAGGGTCACAATTAGAAGTATTTTAACAAAAAAAACAACAAAAGACCGATTTAACAGAAATCTAGCATCAACTAGAAAGGTTTGTTTTTGTTTCAACTTTTGAAACTGAGAAATTTCCAAGATTTTTTCTGGAAAACTTGAGATTATTGTCAACATTTCTGAGTTTTTAAAAGTAATTTGTTTGATTTTTAAATTGAGAAGTTAACTTGTTTTCCTGGAAAATTTCTGAGATTAATCTAAAGATTTCTCATGTTTTTTCTAGGAAATTTTCAACTTTTCAAACTCCAAAATTTTAAATTTTTTCTAGATTATTTCTGAGATTAATCTAAAAAATTCTGACTCCTTTCTTCCAAATTCAGAAATTTTCTTGTTTTTTCTGGAAATTTTCTGAGTTTAATCTCAAAATTTATTGGCGAACATTAATGGCATTTTTTTATGTACAATGTGCCATCGTAAAAGACTGAATACAAACTAATTCAAATTTTTGCATCTTTTTTATTCATTTGTTTTAACAAAACACCTATAAACCACATTAAAATCTAAAATTTGATCTTTGTCCCTACAGGGAACCACGGGTCCAGATCAGATCTTTTCAGAGGTATTTAATCGGCTTATTTTCAGATTGTCCTGAATTCAGTCATTGCTCCCATTCTGTCATAGTTTTGAAAATGCTTCATGTTTCTGCCTTTCCTTCCACAGCCCTGCAAAGACTTTTTTTATCTAGGAATTACACTGATTCCGACTTTTTGCATGTCGCTTTTCTATGGATTTCTTTCCATCGAAGTAAGTTTGAACTCCGTTCTCCTTTACTGTCAGGGATTTTCAGCCTTTGTTTTAGACGTTGCAAATACGACGTACCCATTGTTTCAGTGTTTTAGCCATCATTTCCATGGATAAACTGGCAGTAGGGCTGGTTTACGGTAGTATGCTAGAACCATTGCAGATTTAAGTATCTGTCAAAATTTTTTTAATTAATCTCAGAAATTTCCTAGAAAAAAAAGGTGGAAATTTCTGAGCTCCAAAAAGTTGAAAATTAGCAAGAAAATGGTCAGATTTTTCTTTTGATTAATTTCAGAAATCTTCTAGAAAAAAATCTTCGAAGCTTCAAAGTTTCAAATGTCAATTATTTTACTGTTGAAACTCAAATTTTTCTAAGATTTTTTTTAAAGAAAATTTCTGGGATTCATCTCAAAAGTTCAGATTTCTTTGGTAGAAAATCACCTCTTTTTTTGCTATATACAGAGGCACTTATAAGGTGTCATTTAATAATAATGATTGATACTTTATAATAAATGCTAAGTTAGCTCTGAAATAACAATCATCCCAGAATCCTTGATTGTAATTTTATTGGTTGAAGGCTGTCCCTATATGTTCATTGAACCAGTTAAGGATCAGAAAACCCAAAGCAGAGTTATACAAGAAGAATTAATAACTTTTAGAGCAGATATTTGCTCCCCCCCATTTGTTTTTGATACTTAATAGTTTTCTTGTTTTTACAGATTCTTATTCTGGCTCTCAGCTGCCTCCTGATCCATCAAATCAGAAGATCCAACTCAGGCTGCACTTTCACATGAGGAAACCTTGAAAGTCACTTTCTTTCTCTCTTTTCAAGAAAAATGAAGACATCATCAACTGACTGGTCCATATAAAATTTAAATTGGTAAAATGTAAATAGAATCATGTCGTAAACTGAATTATTTCAGATGTTTTGTTTTTTGTGACCAGTTATTAGTGTAAAGTAATAAATCTGCAAATAACCAATGAAAATATTTTATATATTCTTGTCAGAGGTTTTGCTCTTGATGTGGATTAAATCTTTCACTGAAATATAATCATAATCTGCCTATTTTAATAGTTTATACCTTTAAATGCATTAATACACGACGGAAACCATCTTACTGCAGAAACATCCAACATCTTCCTTATTTTGGGGATTCAGCCAATCAGAGCAAAGGAAAATGGAAGGTGATCTTGGATTGGCTGCTTTATACAGCCAATAGCGTGTCAGCTGCGTTTTCTTTTGATAATATGCACTATAAAAATAGGGAGTATATGATGCAGTATTAAGGCCACGCTAAGAAAATCACTTGGAGTTGATTCTAGTATGAAGGGTGCTTTATAAATAAAATTGATTGTTTGAAAAAATAAATAAAATTCAGAGATTAAAGTCCTATGAGATTAAATTCAAAAATAGTTTGAGAATATAGTTATAGTATGAGACAAGATCATAATATTCTGATTATTTCCTAATATTAAGACTTAATTTTTGTAATATTACAACTTTATTCTTGTGAAATTGTGACTTTATTCTATTAATTTTGATGTATTCTTGTACAATTTTATTCTCTTAATTATATTACTTTGTTCTCATAAGTTTATTTATGCATTATTATTTTTTTGTATTTCCTGGGTCACAAAAATAGGTGGATTTGTTTTGCAAATAATTTTGCAGAAACATCCAGAAATACATTGGGGTCCACTGTACACTGTTTCCAAATGTTTTACAAATAAAAATCTAATGAAGGTGTGTGTGAATTCAGCTCAAATGAATGCAGTACTATGTTTGGTCAGAGTCACAACAATAACGGTCACTTAATGTCACATAATTAACTGAGCCAATCCGCCCATCCCGTCCATTGTTTGGACAGGATGTACGGACCCAGAACCAAGCAGAACAGGTGCCTACAGGGGTGAAAGGTCAGGAAAAGGAAAACAAACAGGAAGTGGCGACTGGAGGGCGTAAGGACCATATTAAAGACGGTGGTAGCGACTAGCTAACAGTCCCGGGATGCTTAACACACAACTTTCTACTTAAATTAACAAATATTATTAATAACACCGTCTATAAAAATATGCCCTTATATAGTAAGGAGTATTTAATTAATATAAATAAATATACTTTATGTACGTTTTAAGAATAATCCGGAAGTATTTCTTCTGCGCATGCGCAAATGAGTCAAAGGTATGACTAGTACTTACGGAACAGGTTGTGAAGTGGCAAAATCGGAAGAACCTTGTAATTTGGTTCTATATAAATGAAATAAAGTGAGTTTATCTTTTTAAAACTGACATTTTGAGCCATACTCCATATCAGAAGTTGACGGTTATGCAAACCAGACATTTCTCGGATAAGTGGATTTGGCAGAAAGGCTACGTTTTTGTCAGTGCAGACTTTTATTTAAAACAATATGGATTCGTTTCTGTACACATTTTTGTAATCTAGATTTTGAAAATGAGTCAAACTTTGTAGAAACTGGCAGCGAAAACAGATTTACTAAAAAAGAAAGAAGCAGCTGCTGCCGCTATTAGCCAAAGAAGGAGGGAAGACGCCAGGCTGCGTGGTGGGAGGATAATTAGAGGATTGGGAGCAGGTGTTCCCGTCGGGTCAGGAGATGCTGAAGGCGGGAATGACTCAGGACAACTGCTGAGCAGGAAGAGCGAGTTTCTGGAAACCAGCAACAAGCCTCATAATGTGAGTAAACCGTTTAAAGTCTTCACACAGTTGTTATTTTCAGCACTTTTGATCTCTCAAACTGTGACTGATTGTTTGCTCTGGGTGCTAAAGCGGAGTTTTTTGCAGTGTGATGAAATATGATTGTTTCTCTTGAGTTGAATTATGTATCTTTAGATCTTCTGCTGTGTTTGTGGCTGAGTTTTTCCCCTCTGTTTGTGGAGCTTTACTGATTACACTGGCTTTACTTGGAGTTGGTTTAGGAGCACAGTTTGTCCCCTGGAGGTGAAGTTGAGGTGTGAATGAAACTATTTTGGTTTTGTTTACCTCTTGGCTGTTTGGGTTCAGAGGCTCCATGCTAATTCAGCCCCGGTTCAACCTGCCAGCAGATGCTTTTCACCACAGGTGGGCTCAAAGTTTTCCGTTGTTTTCCATGTCCAAGTCTCCTTGTAGCAGTTCACCTTGCTGTGCTGTCCTGTCTAAATCTGTAGAGCTGCTGCTTTGGTTTTGTTTCACTCTTATGAGGCCGCTGTTTATGTAGATGTGAATTTGGGTTTATGGGAAATACTGATTACTGAATATTGGCTTCACTTAGCTAGAAATGTCAATGAAATCGGCCTTAAAAAGAAAGAATGACAGCATAGCAGTAGCTGCGTTTCTGTTATAAATGTGGGCAAAACTTTGACAATATTCCTCTAATCTCTGAAAAACACAATTTTGCAATTGAGATGTTTACATTAAATAAGAAACGCAATTAAAATCACATGTGAATATGTTTAAGAAACATGCCTTGCCACCGTCCACATAGCCACTTCCTGTTGTCGTCTTCTTAGTGGTTTGCGCCAGTAGTAACATCCGGTTTTTGATCATGTGACTCCTGCGATAGTTTTGTGAAATAAACCAATTTTGATACAGACAAAAAGCCACCTCCTCCTAGCACATAATGCGACTTTATTCTGGTATTAAAGTCGTAACGATGTGACTTTACTCTTCTACTTCTCTTAATATTTAATTATTTTTTTCTTTTTATTTTCTATAGCCTTAATACTCCATCATAAAAAAGAAACACAAAATACCAAATTGCAATTGGCAAATGCACACCGGGACAAAGACCCTCATTTCTTGAGTCAAATAAAGCCGTTATCCCCAATTCTGAGCAAAAGTAAAACTTCTGAATTCAAAGAATTACAAGAAGACTTCAATTTTAAAAAAAATCTCTTAAAAAAAAAAAAAAAGGCTGAGATCTGATCATAAAGAACCGTCGGGTTTGACTCCTTCAGGGTCTCTGAGCTTGTATTTTATGAACATGTACAGCTCAAACAGAGGGAAAATCTGGTTTTGGAACTTTTTTTCTGTTTTATCACATTTTTCTAGGAATGGCAAAAAAAATTATCTTTATGATATATTTAATATATAAATAAAAAGCATGAAGCATTATATTTAAAGAAAAATCAAATTCCCTCCAGAATCTGCAGTTTATTTTTGAATTTAAAATATGAAAACGTGGGAACTAAAGAGCTGGTGACTGTTTTTCCATAACCGACCGCCAGATGGCGGTAAAGGCCAGACAAACAGCTGAAACCTGAGCGATCAGAGGTGTTTGTTTTTGAAGTGTCAGATTTAACTGAGTGTATTTTAAGTTGATGTTTTTGTGCAGCTGATCACTCTGTCAGGCTTCCTGTGATTTGATGGACGATCTGAACACGGCGGCTCAGCAGCCACGTCCCGTCTAATCCTCCTCCTTCCTGCTGCTGTCAGCTGAGCTGCTGTTCAGTGAATCTGTCTTTGTTTGGGGGTGATGTGCTCTGTCAAACCTGCTCCTGCTACAAAGCAGCTTCTCAAACCTGATCGGACTCAGTGGGAGGGAAACTTGGACTCCCAGCTGATCGGCAACAACAGGAAGATTCAAGCTGCTCCACAAACTAGTTTAAAAGAATTAACAACAAATTATCTAGAGAGAGGCATAAAGAGTTTAAAATTAGCTGAAAATTAAATAAAACCTGATGATGCTTCTAAAATATTTTATTTTTTGTTTGTAGTTTAAACTTTTCATCCATTTTCCATTTCTGCTTTTACTTTATAATTTAATTTTTTTGCGTAGATTGTCCATTTCTGTTTCATATAAAATAAACACCTTAAATTACACATGCTAATTCAATGTGCATTAAATTAGCATGTGTAATTTAAGGTATTTAAATTACACATGCCCGTATTTGAATCCGATGCATCTACTACATCAGATTCAAATAATCCGATGTAGTAGATGCATAATTAATTCACAATTTGTACTTTATTAGTTGCTTCAATAAATTAAAATATATAATTGGAGAAAATTGACTAATTTAACTTGCATTGAGTCATTGTATAGTTTGTTGTTTTGATTCTGGTTTGTAGCTGAGGAAACAATTTAGTTTTTCATGAAAAAAAACTTTGGAGTAAAACCATCAGGAAATTTTCTAGAAAACTTGGAAATTTCTGAGCTCAAAATTTGAATGAATTTTTTCTTCTTGTCTGTGATGCATCATCGTGGATCTGTCGTCTTCTCTTTGAGCTGCAGCCTGTTTGTATTTCTGCACATTCAGAGGAAATGAAGACTTGAACAGTAATGGCTCCCGTGTCTTCGCTGTTTTGACGGGTAAAGAATTTCCTGATGATTCACATTCAGGGTGAATGTCGCATTCAACAAATACCTGGAAAAAAAATCTCATTTTATCACCAACAGAACCAGAGCCATGTAATGGAGCCAAGAGGCATGATTAGTATTAATGAATCCACAAGCATATGGAGTTAAAATGTCTGCCAGGAAAAGATGCCAAACATCAAGAATGCATGAAATTTCATTGCCAGTTTGGGTCAGACGTTGATTAATCCCCGGCGTTCCGGTAATAAACGTCGATCTGAATTTCAGGAGCAACGCAGCAGAAATTTGAAGCCGTTTTCTGATCTCAGGTCAGATTGAACTCCCATTAACCTCACTGCTAATGGTCACTTAAACCCCAACAAGAAGGAGGATGATCTGGACTAATTTAAATTAATTTCATGCCGTTTCCAGCAGTGAAGTGCAGAACTGTGGAAATGTTTTTGATATTTCTTTCCTTGAACTTTCGTGTGGAGCAGAACTTGAGGTTTGGAGAGCTGGCCAAAAATTTAAATCACTTTCTGTCTTTCTTTCCATCCAAATGATTCCTGTTTTTAGGATAAAGATGGTTTTGGCAGCTGAACATCAAGTGTTTTTATCTTGATGTTCACACATGGATGGAATATCCCGATAAACGAAGCGTCTTTCAGATTGTCAGGAGGAAATCGGGACAAAAAATGGCAGAAAAATCTGTTTTATTCACCGTTACTGTATGGACAATTATGGAGCAAAAATTATAAAAGTTTTTATGTAGTTTCAATATATTCCTGACCACAATTTGACAGTTGGAACAACTGAACCAGTTTCCCAGAGTTCCTGCAGTAAAGCGATAAATTAGAACGTTTTTTACTACGTGGTATTCATGAAGTTTCTTTAGTCTATAATAACGTTTCCTGGATGAGAAATTATCCCAGAAGTTATTGTGATAAACGATAATATATTTTATTAAGTAATATAACTGTATTGGCATAATGATGCAGGAACATGTTCTCACAGATCAAATTCTTATGAGCATTTAAAACTGAAAGACATTTTAAATATCCAAAATGAACAAAACAGAAACAACAAAACAAATTATGAAGTCTTTGAAAACAAATTTATCCTTCAAAAATGTGCCAGTTGAGACCGAAGGCGCAGACTGCAGACTTTTATCACCCAGTTTCTGGTAGCAAGAGAGAAAAGAGGAAAATGATAAATCAGAAATTATTGAGCTTGTTCTAATTTATCATTTAATTGATTTATTGCGACAGACGTAGCTGTGGGCCGACTATTCACTCCTGAAGCTACTTTACAAAGAAAATGGATCATTTAGAATAACCACCAAATGACATGCAGTCAAACGTATTCGTACTCCTTGAACTTCTCCATATTTTGTCACATTAAAATTACAAACATATTTCATTAGAAATAAATGGGAAAGAAACCAACACAAAGTGGTAGACCGGTGTTTTTTGCACACGATTCAAAACATTTTGTACAGGTTAGAAAATGAAAAGTACCAAGGCTGCAGTAAAATGGTTTAAAGCAAAACATATTCACAGTTTAGAATGGTCCAGTCAAAGTCCAGACCTAACCCCAATTAAGAATCTGGAGCTGGATCTGACAACTGCAGTTCAAATGTTCTGAGTTTGAGCTTTTTGGTAAAGAATGGGCCAAAGTTTCAGTCACTGGACGTGCAAAGCTGGAACTGAAACACATTTAGTGTCTTGACTTCCAGATGACACTAAATATGTAGAATTAGTTGCATAAGTTAAAGCAAGTGCAATAATTTCCATTTGCATGGTTTGTTTTTCTCTTTTTACTAAAAACTGGATGATAAAACTCCAGTTTTGATCTCAAATGAACTTGTTTTTTGAAAGTATTTATGTTTAGAGACTTCATAATTCATTTTATATTGTATTTATGATGGTTATTTAAAATATCTTCCATTTTGAGTATTAAATGTTCTTCATAATTGAAAGCTTATTTATCTTGTTTCATTTTACCGTTGAATTACTTTAAAATGGTCTCAAAACAACAATATTACCATTTATCGCAATAAGTTGGGACAGTTTATCGTCCAGATGTATCGTGACGGTGCTCCGTATGTGCAAATATTTTCTCTGATTAGCAGCAAAAGCAGATTGAGTTTCCAGAAACGACAAACTTGGCCTCTGCCATTGTTTCACGTTCCGTCATCATTACTGATGATCATCAGCTGGGCGTAGAGAAAACGGCCATCTGTCTCGGTTCTCCCATTTAAACCATCGCATGCACAAAATAAATTACAAAAGGCCATTACTAATACCCAACAGGTGTCGATGCCGTTATAAATTCACAACATTAGTGCAGTCATTAAGAAATCTGGGTCAGCACACAGAGTAGCTGGAGGGTTATTAATGTCATGAAGGAGTCCAACCAGGCGGGATGACTGAGACCAGCTCTGTTTGTAATGGATGAACTCAGGTGAGTCCAGACCCGCCCACTCGCTCTGCAGTAACAGATTAACAGCAGAAATGAAGCGGCGCAGCATCGTTCACCATGCGAGTCCCGCCACTCCTCCGCTGACACGCAAACTGCAGTCTGACTGGAGGAGACGTTCCTCAGTCGATTCGTTTAAACTCCCATCGGTCCAACAAACATAAAATCCTCTAGTTTATCAACAAGATATCAATCAATACTCGACACATAAAATGTATTTTTATGTGTCTTCTCTTTCGTCCCAAACCTCCAGCCGGGGAGGGGTTGTATATTTTCCAGGCACAAATGGTACAGTCAAGTAAATGTTTCCTTCAGTTGTTGTAAAAATGCTTTATATATGAAATATGACTCAAAAGAATTTTTATTAAGTAATTTAAAACCTTGAAATTGGGTTAGGGTTAGACATCCCAACGTGGTAGCCATGTTGGGATGACTTCCTGAAGGCAGAGCTTCAGAACAAGTAGAAGCTTCTTAAAGAGACAGAGGCCCAATTTCAAGGCATTGAATTACAAGGGAAAATTTCTTCCAAGTCATATTTGATCTATGAAGCATTATTTTATCAATTGAAGCTAACATAATTGTGCTATAAACTGGAACTGTGACTAGAAAACACATACTGGCCCTTTAGAAGCTGAGTTTTTCCTCTCCACTGTCGCCTTATACTCGGTACGAGGGATTGCTGTAAAGCCAACAACAAAACACCAGCGATCTTTCTGCTGCTACGTCCAGGAAAAGCTAATACTCCAAGTCAGTGACTCTTTGCAACCTGCTGGGACGTTTTACCAGTTGGCTGCGTTGTTTTTCTACTGGGATCAGACTGGAAACATGTAATGGACTTTGAATCCATCAGAGTGACTGGATTGAATTGCCTGTAAATCAGCGGGAACCGTTTGTTTTCCAAACGGCCTTCAGACGACATTTGTTGTAAACAAACTGAACTGATTTGGATTTCAATCTGTCTTTGTGAAGCGCCGGGAATGTTCCTCTGGTGAATCGGTGCTTTATAAATAAACGCCACTGAATAAATGTTTGTGATGAGGAAGATTCTCCTGTTCCAGTTTAATCTGATTCCCAGCCTTGATCTCCGGCCGGGTGGCGTCTGATGAGCTTAGAGCCGCTGCTCTCAGGCTGACTGGGGCAATACGGAGCTGCTGCTGTTGGTTCTGATTGGAACAAGCCAACTTTGGCTGTTCGGACCTCTGGGATGTGAGTCAGAACCAGGTGGGATTATATTTCCTCTCTGACTCAGAAACGCCAACTAGTCAGTTATTTTAGTGCAGAACCTGCTGTGGATGTTTGTTTGTGTGAAATTTGAATTAATCTGATGTTTGAGTTTTGGATTTTATTGTGCACATGGGTTAAAGCATATTTGATGATAAAATACTTTTAGACAACTTAGTGATTTTTTTAAAGTGGTAAATTTTATTTAAAATTTTGTAAAATAAGGGGAAAATTTAGAATGGAGGCTTAAGCAGCTAAAAACAAGTTTGTTTGTTTTTTAGCTTCCAACCGACCCCACACATGTAAAACCATTGACCTCTACGTTCGCCTCAGTCCTCGCATGCACAAGGTTCATTATACAAATATCTGATAAAAGGAATGCTTAGAAATGGGTCATTTATTGATAATCATCCTTTACAGATGGGAATTGAAAACATATGAATTAAATGTCATTATGAATCAAACTATTTTGGATTTCTTTTTCAAGCTGCTGATGTTTTCTGCATCATGTTTTGAGATCACTTAATAAGATGGAATGGAAAAACCAACTAATCCCCATTGAAAAGGATGCAGTGGTTATTTCAGAGGAATAAATAGTTGATGTGTGATAGGAGCGAGTCTTTTTTAAAAATAACTGAGCTCCTCTTGTGGATAATGGCGTAATGTACTCTGAAAATGTTTTGTAGAATGGCCGAGTTTATTTTTATTTCTCCTTTTGCTTTTTAACATTAAAGCCCACTGAGCAAGCTGGGAGCGTGAGCAGAGACATG
Source organism: Poecilia formosa (assembly GCF_000485575.1). Lineage (NCBI taxonomy): Eukaryota > Metazoa > Chordata > Actinopteri > Cyprinodontiformes > Poeciliidae > Poecilia > Poecilia formosa. Next base: position 371,659 of record NW_006800392.1, on the reverse strand, counting down.
ACAGGATGTACTTTCTTCTCCTTTCTAGTCTGTTGACAGCAGAATTATGCTTCTTTAAGTCCGTATTCTTCTGCGGTTCGGTTTGATTTTTCTGCGAATAACACAGCCTTTAATGTCAAACAGAAGCTCCCGTTTCATGACGCAGCGAGTGGGCGACGAACGTCCTCAGTAGGTTGTCTAACGGTCTTTGATTTCTTCCCGTTGTTTGTTTTTTCTCACATGGACATTTACATAGAGCAAACATGCAATCGAAACCACATGTTTTTGTCTGAATAAAGACACAAACACGTTTTATTTTTCAGTTTGAAGTTAAACCAGACCAAACTTTCTTTTTGTGTGAGAAATATCAAAAATATTTATATTTGCCAGAAAAATTTATAACATTTTTTCAAAGATTTTTTTGTAACTTTCCTCAGTTTCCATTTGTAACCCTTATTTGTGTCTCAGCTCCATTACATTGACTTTATAGCAAAAACATTCAGGTTCATTGTATTTATTTGAGCATAACCTTGTACATTAAATAAAATATGATAAATAACCCAAACAAACTGCAGAGCAATGGCTCCCAATGAGCACTAACAGTTGTAAAATTAAACCGCTGAAATCCATTATAAAATGTTTACAAGACATGACAGAATTATAGACTCTTTATGAAATTTTGTCCAAAATATAATATTGTAAAGAAAACTGATCCCAATAAATGCAACAGAAAAAGGGGGAGGATTTGTCAGTTACTGGTTGCTATGGTAACCACCAACTGCAACTGAATGTGAGGACAAAATAACTTTTTGACTAAACCAAATTAACTTGAGGAATAAGTAAATAATTTTGACAAACTCCACATCTATATTATTGTTAAAATAAAACTCCGTTGCGTAAACATTTGGTCAGTGTCGGGGATAAATATATTTTTAAACTGTCGGACTCGGGTCAAACCTTTTAGGTTTCCTTCCCCAAACTTCTCACAGTAGTTTTCTGGGGTTCTTCTCTTAAAAGATCTGAAATGTGTCAGTAAACCTGTCAGTTTGTGGAAGGAAGACTCAAAAAGTTTGAATACTAACCAAATATATGTAAAACTTTTCTAAAAACTATATTAATTGCTAAGTCTTCTGGCATTTTGCAAATGCAGATCTCATGCGACAACACACTTCTGGGAGCTTTGTAGCTGACAGCCATTTTGGTAGGCATCGTAACCGTCATGACAGTCGCTTTGGAGTAGCTATGACGACAATAAACAATCCACAAGCTTAGAAGTAGCTCTTACTCAATTCCAGTTTTGAATACATGTAGCCTACGTGTTTATTACTACATGTAATTACTCTGCCAGTTACTAGAACCTTCTTATTCTCAGAGTCTGCAAATCTCTTTAAACATTGATTATCCATGTTTCCATTCTCCCTCATATGGGTCGATTCCGAGAGCAGCCATTTTGTTGGTTATATATTTTTTTTCTTGCACTTTGGTCAAGTGTTGTTCTTTTTGTTGATGTCAAAGCTGTGGTTGATCTATGCTTTGCGCTGCTCTTGCCTACCAAGATGGCAGAATCACTTCTGGTTCAGACTTGTGGAAACCATGTATGGAAACAATTGAACTAATTCTAACTAAACTAAAACTTCATGGTTTTGGTTTGCTTTAACTTCAGACCATGAAGTTTTTATCTGGTTTGGGCCGTGTACGTAAGTGCGGTTTGTGTCTCTGGTTGGGTTTTCCGTTTGAGTGAACTGTAGTCACTGTACCTGCAGGAGCCGTACAGACTGAAGAGATTGAACAGATTTCACGCTTGAGAGAAAGACGGAATGAAAAAGGGAATGGGAGGTGAAAGGAGAAGGGGACCGAAGGCGGGTGTGTGTGTGGGTAATGAGGCCTGACTTGGTTAATACCTCGAGGCGAGCTTTTGCTTTCAGATGCTAAACTCACTCGCACACACACACACATGCTTTGAAGGAAAGGTAATTTTTTTTAAATGTCAGTGGTGAAATATACTTTCAGAGATCAATGCCAGGCTGAGGATCCAACTGTTAAGAATGTTGCGGGTTTTTTCCTGCAACATGAAAGCCTCTCTGCAGGTTTGGGTAAACGCACGGCGGTTAATTTCTCAGTGGGTCCGTCCGTCTGACGGGCTGATGGATGGAAAACCTCAACGCTCGCAGCAGCAGGTGGATCCGCTGATTCAGTGTCGCTCAACTTTACCATCCAGACTCCAGGGACAGGTCCAACCTCTGGTCCAGCCAATGTTCTACTCCGATGCTGTTGTGCTGCAGGTTACCATGGCAACTGTATGGAGGCTCCATTCAGGCTTATCAACATGGATTACTGTGGTTTTCACACTACTGGAGGTAGTTTCTATTGGGTTAGGTTCTGCATCTTCAGGCACTTGAATGATCCTTGTTGCGATGGATTCTGGCCTTGTGCCCTGGCAGGTCANGTTGCGTAAACATTTGGTCAGTCTCGGGGATAAATATATTTTTAAACTGTCGGACTCGGGTCAAACCTTTTAGGTTTCCTTCCCCAAACTTCTCACAGTAGTTTTCTGGGGTTCTTCTCTTAAAAGATCTCAAATGTGTCCGTAAACCTGTCAGTTTGTGGGAGGAAGACTAAAAGTTTGAATACTAACCAAATGTCTCAATTCCAGTTTTGAATACATGTAGCCTACATGTTTATTACTACATGTCCTTACTCTGCCAGTTACTAGAATCTTCTTATTCTCAAAGAGTTTGCAAATCTCTTTAAACATTGATTATCCATGTTTCCATTCTCTCTCATATGGGTCGATTCCGAGAGCAGCCATTTTGTTGGTTATATATATATATATTTTTTTTGCACTTTGGTCAAGTGTTGTTCTTTTTGTTGATGTCAAAGCTGTGGATGATCTATGCTGCTCTTGCCTACCAAGATGGCGGATCACTTCCGGTTCAGACTTGTGGAAACCATGAATAGAAACAATTGAACTAATTCTAACCAAACTACAACTTCATGGTTTTGGTTTGCTTTAACTTCAGACCATGAAGTTTTTATCTGGTTTGGGCCGTGTACGTAAGTGCGGTTTGTGTCTCTGGTTGGGTTTTCCGTTTGAGTGAACTGTAGTCACTGTACCTGCAGGAGCCGTACAGACTGAAGAGATTGAACAGATTTCACGCTTGAGAGAAAGACGGAATGAAAAAGGGAATGGGAGGTGAAAGGAGAAGGGGACCGAAGGCGGGTGTGTGTGTGGGTAATGAGGCCTGACTTGGTTAATACCTCGAGGCGAGCTTTTGCTTTCAGATGCTAAACTCACTCGCACACACACACACATGCTTTGAAGGAAAGGTAATTTTTTTTAAATGTCAGTGGTGAAATATACTTTCAGAGATCAATGCCAGGCTGAGGATCCAACTGTTAAGAATGTTGCGGGTTTTTTCCTGCAACATGAAAGCCTCTCTGCAGGTTTGGGTAAACGCACGGCGGTTAATTTCTCAGTGGGTCCGTCCGTCTGACGGGCTGATGGATGGAAAACCTCAACGCTCGCAGCAGCAGGTGGATCCGCTGATTCAGTGTCGCTCAACTTTACCATCCAGACTCCAGGGACAGGTCCAACCTCTGGTCCAGCCAATGTTCTACTCCGATGCTGTTGTGCTGCAGGTTACCATGGCAACTGTATGGAGGCTCCATTCAGGCTTATCAACATGGATTACTGTGGTTTTCACACTACTGGAGGTAGTTTCTATTGGGTTAGGTTCTGCATCTTCAGGCACTTGAATGATCCTTGTTGCGATGGATTCTGGCCTTGTGCCCTGGCAGGTCATTGCTAACAAACCGCCATTATGTTTGCTTAGTCGGTTCCTTTACAACCACTGTTTGGTTCTGCTCAGTAGAATTAAAATGGGTTTTTACTCCTGGAGCAATGATTATGAGTTATCAGTGAAAAACTCTTCCAGGACCTGATTCCCCCTCTGTTATCTTCCAGGGAGACAGTCTGCTATGACAAAAACGAGACAATTCACATTTAAATAACGTGAATTGTGTATAATGTACAAATTATGGTGTTCGGTATACACCATAATTTGTATATATAATGTACACAAAACTGTAGTAGAAATGGGTTTTCAGTTAAGCCTGAAACCACTACGGTCCAGAAATGTCCCGGGTGAATAAATCCATCGTAGCATATAGAGAGCGTTCACACCAGTCCTGTTTAGTCCATTTTAATTCAACTCCAGTTCATTTAAGTTTGGTTCTTTAGGGATGTTTGAATGCCTCGGTTCAATTGAAGTGATCTCTGGTTCAGTTCAAATGCGTATGTGAACTGGAGGTGGTTTCAAAAGCAGGAACTGAACTACAGCACAGGGCATTCTGGGTAAATACAACCAAAATGCTAACTAGCTAGCGTTGGCTGGAGAAATGACTTTACCAAAGACAAATGAGAAATCCTCCAGCCGCTAAAATCTGACCCTACTCCATTTTTGCTTGCATTTGGTGAAGAAGGCAGTCGGGCCCTCTGTCTTCTTCAGAGGTTTCCATGTTGTTTCCTTCAGTGGTTCTCGGCGCAGCGCCCCCACAGGTTAGGAGGGGAACAGTTTTTTCAAAGGGTTTGGTTGGTTTGACTCAGTGCAGCATGAAAGAACCACAGCAGCTGAAAATGTAACAAATATTACAACTTTGGTCCAATAGAACCGAGTCTACTGTGTAGATATGTCAGTCATGGTTGACTTATGGTAGCTAGCAGCTTGACTAAAGCGTCAACATAAAAACTGATATTTGGAATCTACATATGGAGTAACTTCTGATAATTTTATAATAAGTGAGAATTCATAGTTGTCATTGTCTAAAGTCAATCAGCTTCATCCTTTTCGGTGAAATGGAATCCAGTCATCAGGATAAAATCGCTCTTAATGCAGTAAACATCAACAACCCGACCAACCGGGTGAAAAGCAGCTTCAGGTTTGGTTTGTGGTCCGACTGAGTGCTCAGAGTCGATGGGTTTCCTTTTAGTGTCGACTTCCTTTCTGCCGTCGGTCCGTCTTTAAAAGAAATTAGATGGAAGCACATTTAAGCTTTAAAGACAAATAATCCTAAAATCTCTGACTTTCGCTGCTCTCTGCTTGATTCGAGGAACTCCGAGTCCTCGGATGCAATCGATTTGTCCTTAAGCGGTCCTTCAGGGTGGTAACATTTCTGGTTACAGTTTGTTCCTGTGGTTTAGAGCCAACTTTTCCCTTTTACTTCCTGTGTTTTCCCCCAGTAGTTTCTGACTGAATTTATTTTACATTCCTCATTCTAACTCTGGATGTTAGAATTAAAAACAAGGTTTTATTTGATGAATTTGAATGTCATTAAAAGATTTATTCAGTAATTTAGAAAGCGAAACAAATCAATTTATTCCATTTTGTGGTTGCAGTCGGAGCAATTTACTAAAAGCAAATCAGAATATGTTTCAAACTTTCATGTTTATCATAAAAAACAAGCTTGAACAGCAGATCTGTTCCCTTTGAGACGGACTAAATACATTTGGAGGCTTTCACATCTGCAGCGGAGAGCCGTCGGTTTCTCAGGTCGTGGTTGTTTACTGCATCATCCCACTCAGATGAAGAAATGCGACTTCTGCTCTGTGTGGCCGGGATTTTTAAGAAATTTTGACATTTACTCTTTTCTCTGTCAGGTGGAGAGATCTCCCAATTTGAAGCAACATTTTGTAAAGTGTTGATGTTGTAGCAAACAGACCCTCTGGCTTCAGGCTCAGACCTGTTGATGTGGTTTTTCTGACGCCTGTGAACCATAAACACGAGGCTGTTCTTCCTCCCATTTTCACTTTTAATAGTTAGTTGTGAATTTCTGGGATTTTGCAGGATAATTTTAGGGTTTCTTTAAATCCTGTTGGTACTGATGTCAGGAAACATGTAATTGATTAAAATATGTCTGAATGCATGAAGAAACTGTCCCGTAGAGCAAAAACACAAAATATTTCAACATTTTTGATTTGGTTTCTAGTGCAAATATCTTGGTACATTTGAAATAAGAGAGAACTTTTCAGCAAAACATTTTATTGAATCTGCTTGGTCCCCTGTCAGATTACTTCAGTCATGACATTTTCCCACGTTAATCTAGTATTTTTCCAACAATATTATGGACCTAAAACAAACTCGTATGTTGCTGAAAAGTTTCTTTTATGATTGTTTTCTTATTTCAAGTGTACTAAGATGTTTACACCAGAAACTAGATCAAAAATATTTTGTAAGATTTTGTTTTTGCAGGTTGAGGGGGAACAAATCAGCTTACTGCAGTTTGTAGAATAAGAAACTTTTATTTTAGTAAATTTCTCTCAATCCCGTGTGAGAAACGAAAGGTTTGGAAAGGGAAAAACATTTTCTCTCTGTTTTCTTATTTTAAGTGTTCAAACTTGCAAGTATTTTTTAAACAAGATATAATAATTATTTTAAGTAAGTAAATCCTTAATATCGATCATTTAATACTTCCACAAGCAGATTATTTGATGTATAGGAAAAATATCTTACAAGTGGAAAAAATCTGACAATGTAGCAAATACTTAAAACAAGGTCATATAATTTGCTGAAAAGTTTGTTTTTAAGTGTATATTTGTACTAGAAGACCAAAAATATTTGGTAAAATCAGTAGAAAATGGATGTAACAAAATGTTTGAATCAGTAAATGATGTCTGGATGAACTCTGCTTCACATTGAGATTTTCATTGGTTTCTGTTATATTGCAGTTTTCACGTACAGGCGTTACCGTGACAACCCTTTAGAAACTCATCAGCTGCGTCCCCTGCTGATTTCAGGTTTTATGTCAACCCTTCCTGAAGCGCCTGGGCTTCGCTCTCTTTATGCTATAACTCTGCAAAGTGCTGGAAGTCTAAATATAGTGTCTCATGATCTGGACGCTCTGCCACGGCTACCTGTTCCACTTACTTCTGCTCCTGGAAAAACGCTCAGCAGGAGCTAAACGTGTCGCTGCGGGTGAGCGTGAACAAAGACGCCGTCCTGCTGTTGTAGATGTAGCTTATAAAACTTGTAATGAATGCGTCGGACTCTCCGGAGCTGCTGCTGAGACGACATCCACTCTGTTTGCAGGTTCACTTTGCAGGAGCTGAAGAGCAATTCACCGTTTTCAGCTTCAGACTTCAGTCTTTGCTCTCAAAGGGGATAAAAACTAAACCTCTTAAAGCAGCGGCGGCGCTTTTTATTTGTGCCATATTAACATTACTAATGTTTTCAAAGGGCCAGTGGTGGAAAAAGGTATTGATGTAATCCGTCTTTCATGACTTGTTCAACATCAGTTAACCCTAAGAAAATCTTTTCACGTTGACGTACTTGTAATGTAAAACTTGAAATGTGCTTTTTGTACGGCACAGGAGGGTCAAACTCATTTTCGTTTTGGGCCAAATCAGGATTATAAATGTTCTTAAAGGGCCGGTATCCCAGAATGTATTGATAAAACCTGTTCACAAACTGCTAGATATTAACGAAGTCTTAAAATTTGTGATTTTTATTTATTTTTTTTGCAATAAAACACAAAGTGTTTGTGGGAATAATTTAGAAATATTTTATATTTATTTGTGTAGATCATGGGATTTAATCTGACATCAGTTGAGGCTGAGGCAGCC